>NC_090183.1:13754400-14054400 GCF_024679245.1 Pseudorasbora parva | reverse complement strand
GACTGCAAGATTGAGGGTAATGACCTTTGACCTCAAAGGCTATTAGGCCGCGTGTCCACCGAAGCATTTTTAGCCAGCTGAAAAAGCTAGGCACTCTGCTGAAAACGCCTAGCTGTGGGCACAGTATTTTGGCTGTGTAGTGATTTTTCCAGTTGAGACGCTTTACTTGCTATAATCAGGAATATCCTCAGAAGTGTTGCTAGGATCTCATTTCACAGATAGTTTGTTTCTGTATTGTTTCAATATAAAAATATTGAAAAGTATTTGCTCTTGAAGAGTATTGGCTCTTGTTTTCAAAATCAAAATCTGATTTTGTTCTGTTACATTGTGACGTTGTAAGAGCAGAATGTGGAAGTTGGTCGGTGTGGTATTTGTCCTGCCCCTCCTTCACTGTGATTGGACGACTGGGTGAAAAATGAAAGCTGTTGAGCACTGCGTTTTACAAAAGTCCCTTTAAGACAAGTTATTCCACTCAGCGGCCATCTTTGAAATTCATCAAATTCTCTAAAACTGTTCACAAAGCTTACGATTCAATTTCATATTTGAAATCACCAATGAAATATGACAACAACTGTCTCATAAACTTGTTTTTTAAATGCTCAAATCATTTTAAAAAAAAATTAAAAAGGTGAATTTTTCAGCCTGGACAAAGCTAATGCGCAATCCTGAATGCGCCTCAGAACACCGTTCTGTTTCTATAGCAGCCGAGGCACCTAACTCAATTGGTTCTTTCATTTAGAAGGCGGGGCTAATTCAGCATAATGGATGTTGCACTTTCTCCCAGTAATCAAAGTGCACTGTCTTCCTATATATAAAATCTTTGATTTTACCAAAGATTCCCAAAGTTAAATATTTTACAACTTTTGATGACTGGTAAAAAATAACTAAGCGCTGAAGCAATATCTTTTGTGTGTGCTAATATTATCAGGGGTTTTTATAAGTCTTTTATTCACTATTTTGTATATTTTTAACACCTATTTTAATCTCTTTTGGGTTCTGTAGAATTGAAAAAGTTATAGGATATAGTAGTCATATTCCTTTCTCTACCTAACCACTTCCAAGTCATCAATATTGTCAGGATTCTTTTTACCTTCTGCTCTATCTTTAATATGACAAAGTTCAAAAGAAACAAACAGAAGCTTGTCGATTTGGGTGGAGATGATAATCATCAGTCATCATTAACAAATGGGAGTTGGGTA
The DNA here is from genome assembly GCF_024679245.1 of Pseudorasbora parva. Classification (NCBI taxonomy): domain Eukaryota; kingdom Metazoa; phylum Chordata; class Actinopteri; order Cypriniformes; family Gobionidae; genus Pseudorasbora; species Pseudorasbora parva. The sequence goes on along the minus strand of NC_090183.1, from coordinate 14,053,201 downwards.
TGATTCATATTTGTCTACACCTAACAAGTTGCACCACTCCATATATGTGACCCTGGACCCCAATACCAGTCATAAGGGTCAATTTGTTTTCCGTTGATGTATGGTTTGTTAGGATAGGACAATATTTGGCCCGAGACACAACTATTCGAAAATCTGGAATCCGAGGGTTGAAAAAAGTCTAAATATTGAAACAATAACTGTTAAAGTTGTTCAAAGTCCTTAGCAATACATATTACTAATAATAATAATTTGTATACATATTTACAGGAAATTTACAAAATATCTTCATGGAACATGATCTTTGCTCAATATCCTTATGATTTTTGGCATAAAAGGAAAATCTATAATTTTGCCCCATACAATTAATTGTTTGTTTTTGCCACAAATATACCTGTGCAACTTATGACTGGTTTTGTGGTCCAGAGTCACATATTGATATATAAATGCTCCATTTGAGTAATCACTGGTAGGCCGATTGTAAATGACTGTTGTTGTGTGGTCCACTTGCATTTACTTTTAAATGTTTATAGCATTTTTATGATTTAATATTGATTCACTGTGTTTTCTGAACTTAAAGGGTACCCAGACCCAGAGGTAGTGTGGTACAAGGACGACCAGCCAATTAAGGAGACACGTCACTTCCAGATCGACTATGAAGAGGACGGCCACTGTAGCCTGGTGATCTCAGAGGTTTGCCCCGATGATGATGCCAAGTACACCTGCAAAGCTGTCAACAGCCTTGGAGAAGCAACGTGCACAGCTGAACTGTTGGTGGAGTTTATGCAGGAGGAGGAAGGAGACGGTGAAGGAGAGGAGGAAGATTGAATAATGATGGAGAAGTGATTTACGGTGTGAGAGAGGAGGAGAGTGACTTAATACCACAGGAACTATGAATATCTTATACGTTTATACGATTTTGATTCTTCTTTATTTGTCTTCTTACTGCCTAGAATAGTTTGGAAAAAAGCTAAACTGTTTTTGAGTAAAACTGTTTGCAGAGATCAAAGACATTCCTGCTTGTGCCTCTCTGTCCAGAAAATGATCCCAGCTGATTTATCAAAAGGGACTACAAAAACTGAATATGACAACAATGTGCCTGTATAGCAACCCTTTGATGTTGGGACAAGTGGACAAAAAAAGAACACTTGTTTTATCGAACTGATCACATTACATTGATATCATCAGTCATTTTTTGTGAGTCAGTGTGCATGCACACATTGTAAATCATGCGCTGCAGTGCATTCTAGTGGTAAAAACACGACAATGCTTTTTAAAATACACTAGTATGGTGTCAATATCAGGGATGGGCAGTATTTCAAATACATGTATTTAAAATACGTATTTGAAATACAAAATACTATTTTGTATTTTGTATTTTAAAGCCTTTGGAAAAAATCGAATGTAATTTGTATTTAAATACATTAAAGATGAGTATTTTTGTATTTTCAAAATACTCAAAATACTTTGAGCCAGGCAACCTCTTTATCAGGAGCTGTTTTCATGCATCTACTAGTTCAGACCAGACACGCCCCTCCCCCCAACATTCATTCAGGTGAGCCGCAGCTGTACAACCCTAGCCTGACAAGCCAGACCCACATCAAGATGTTTGGTCTGGAAACTCACCATTGACAGCTCAATCCGAGGGGCGGATTAACGGTTGTCTTTCAAACTCCCTCTGCACACGATAGGATAGCGCTACAACCATCCAGAGCAACGTGAAGCGGAGCTCATTGATAGATTAAACATTCGCTGTATCCGGTCGGCAAAACTCCGAACACATCTTCCCTTTTTAAGAATGACTTCAGTGCCGTTCTTTGTTCTTTTCTCAGAGAAAAGCTTAACTCAAGTCTTCCAGAGTCACAGCCAAAGCTGATTCGAAAGACCGCCGTTCGCCAGCGTCTGTGTTTACTAGAAGCACGCAAACGCAACTCTGCCGTCATTATGTTAAGCCCCGCCCACCGACTCTATACACGATGTGATTGGCCCGACCAGAGTTTGGTTTTTACAGCTCAGAAGTGTATTGAGAGTTGCTAGACGGCACTCGTGGCAGATTAGATTTGCTGCCGCTAGGGTGCGTCTAGATTTCTAGGCTAGTACAACCCAGCCTTGGATCGGCAACTTTACAAAATTGTTGGAATAAGGTGAGGATGTCATGGTCAATTCTATTTGTTGATTAAAGTAGCTTGTCAAATGTGTTTAAAGTATTAACGTTACTGCATGTTAGGGATGAGTGATATCATATGACAATACATATCGTAGATTCATAGCAAAAATATAAAATGTGAATCGATGGAACTTTTTCTAAATCATTTACATAGATAGGCCTATCGGGGTAAGCACATATATCTGTGCAGCTTTTAGTGGGCAGGAATAATTGGAATGTTGGAGTGGAAAAAGAAGTGAGGGCGAATGAGTTGGCGTAATTTGTGTTATTATAACTGCCGCTAAAGGAAATTCAAATTCAAATTGAAAACGAAAGTTTCTAAGCAGTTGCACACATCTAAATGCTTTTTGGCATTCAGAATAGGCCCAGATAGATTACAGCCTAATATGGATACCTTCACTGAATTGCCAATTTCACATGTATTTGGTGTATTTTCAAAATACAAAATACTGTATTTGTATTTAAATACATTTCCATGTATTTATGCCCATCTCTGGTCAATATCAATTTGAAGTCAATTTAGATCATGTTGGAGACCTTACTGTAAGAAGATATTTTGGCTTTTTTCTAATTTTTCAATGTTTATAAGAATTATTGTTTCTAAATGGTTGAATGTAGTCAATCGTTTAGAAACTGAAGTTAATAGAAGGAAGTGACTAGCATTGGTCTTCTCAAATACAAAGAACTGTCTGGGATGTTTCCATTTTGAGTTCATTTAGCCTTTTTTTTTTGCGAATTCACTTGCATGACAGAACAATGAGATGAATTTTGTGCTGCGACCTGAAATACAAAGCTTAATTTGATATTTATGACTCTGTACAGACTTCTGCTGCCTTTGAGTGTCTGCACTATTCTCTGAGAATGAATTAATCATAGAATTAAGACTCAGACCTTTTTGGTCTTTTCACTTAACATATAATGCTTTAAATTTCCAATCACATCAAAAGTAGCTTATTATATCTTGACACAAATCAACACATTTAAGCAGCCCTGTATTTTAGGTTTATTCAGCATAACTGCCAGTGATTATCTGAACACTGGTCATAATAAAGTGTTTCCATTCTGTGCTTTTGTGACAGTCATATATGTTTGTTTGTTTGTTTATTTGTTTGTTTGTTTTTTTGTCAGAATTAGTTATGTTAAGATGGTTTAATGACACACAATTCTGCAATTTCTATCCAGGCTATTCAAAGCACAGCACGAGTATTTGAAGGTAGGCCTACACTATGTAACTTTTTTGTTCAAGATTAACAACATTTTAATAATCATCAAGTCAATAAATCATCAATCCTTCTTCCAAAAAAGTTTTTGTCTTACCTTGATTCATTTAGGCTTAGTGTTTATTTTAGACCTGTCTGAAAGGAAGGAAATTGTGTGCATACATCACTCGCTCATCGTTTCTTATCTGTAAATAGAGAAAAGTTTCTCGGGCTGCGTTGATGCGTGTATGGTGTGGGAGTGGTATAAGTTGTCACAATGAGCGAGAAAGGTTGACCTGGGGCATGTTAGATCTCCATCCCCCTGGGAATTTACTTTTTTTTTTTTTAATGGAGCTTTTCGGACTGGAGGATTTTAAATGATGTAAAAGCAATGCAGAGATGCCGTTTTTATTATTCAACTGGTGAGTAAGGCATTTTATTGAACAGATACATCGATCAGGCATAACATTATGACCTAATATTGTGTTGGCCCTACTTTTGCTAACAAAACAGCCCTGCCCTGTCGAGGCATGGACTCCACTAGACCCCTTAAGGTGTGCTGTGGTTTTCGGCACCAAGATGATTGCAGCAGATCCTTTAAATCCTGTAAGTTGCGAGGTGGGGACTCCATGGATCAGACTTATTTGTTCAGCACATCCCACAGATGCTAGATTGGCTGTAAAATCTGGGGAAACCCGGGGACAGTTGTAACACTACCATTTCCATGAATCAGGGATAAGATAGGAGTCATCTGACAGTTTCAGTTTTTTCAGACTTCCTTTATGATCTCACATGGAGGTTTTGCTGTCTGTGTTGCCATCTCTCCTGAAGCTACAGCTAAAAATCAAATTCTGAGGTACAAAAGTAAAATAAAATACACTCTCAGAAAAAAAGGTACAGTGCTGTCACTGGGGCGGTACCCTAAGGTACAAAAGTGAAAAGGTACATCTTTGTACCTTACCCACCTCTAAAAGGTACATATTAGTACCTTAAAAGGTACATATCAGTACTTTAAGAGTGCAAATTAGTACCTTAAAGGTACATAGTAGAACCTTAAAGGTACATATTAGTACCTTTTCTGTTTTGTACCTTAGGGTACCGCCCCAGTGACAGAAATGTACCTTTTTTTCTGACAGTGTAAAAAGATAATTTTTTTTAGTACTTCTACTGTTGTAGATAATGTTGTATGAGTTATATCAGGTCAAACTTTAGTATCTCTAGTAAAGAATGGTGTATCAACCTCCTGCTAATTCCAAAGCACCATGCCAATACAGCTAGCTAAACAGTGGGTGACAGTGGTGGGGTAGGTTGTAACACGTGTTTGGAAAGTGTTACAACCATCCCCATACATACAAATAAGAAACTTTTTGTGATTTTAATAATACTACAGAATGCCTAGAACTTGGGTGAGAAAAAAAGCCGGGAAAGGGGTGAAGGATGATAACTCCTTCTTTCTGTGTCATCTGCATGGAACCATTTAGAAATTCAAGACCCAAAGAAGTGTGGGTCAAGTGTGTTTTCTGTAGCTTTTGGGCCCACCAGGCATGCACTCCAGGCCTGACCAATTTCATGTGTCACCATTGTAAATCTGATTAAGAATGCACTTAATTGTTTTGTTCTTGTCACCATTGTGACTTAAGAATGCATTTTTTTTTTTTTTTGTCATTATTGTGACTGATAAAGAATGCATTTAATTTGTTCGTTCTGTGGAATGGAGGTAAATATGTTAATTATCAGCTATTGATTTAAAATTAAACTTTTTTGTTTTTGTTTTTGTGGCATAACACTTGGAGTACCCTTTTTTGTGTTTTTGTCCATTTTGTCTACCTGTTACAACTTACCCCAGTATGTGTTACAACCTATACCGCAGTAGTGGGGTTGGTTGTAACAAAGGACCACCTTGTATTTGTCATCATCTCAAAACGTCTGTAAAATAGTTGGAGAAATTTAAATTGTTGCCAATTGTAGTAGACAAGTGTGGGTACTTTGCCTAAAAGTTTTAGACATGTAGCTAAAAAAAAGAAGGTAGTTTTAGGTGCTGAAGAAAAAAGTGTTACAACCATACCCGGTCTCCCCTAATGTTACCATGAAAGAGTGTAAACGGTCTGCAAAAATGCTTAGGTGGAACGTGTCAAAGTAACAGCCACATGGATGGAAGGACCCAAAGTTTTCCCGCAGAACATTGCCCAAAGCATAACACTGTCTCCACCGGCTTACCTTCTTCTCAGTGGATCCTTGTGCCATGTGTTCACCAGGTAAGCTCAAGTGAACACTGTTGCCGCATTCGGTTGTAAACAGGGGTAAGCATAGTCACCCTGCAGCTGCAGCCCCATACGCAACAAACTGTGATGCATTGTGTATTCGGACACCTTTCTAGCAGAACCAGCATTAACTTCTTGAGCAATTTCAGCTTGTCTGTTTAATCGGACAACAGCAGCCTTCGCTCCCCACGTGCATCAATGAGCCTTGGCCGCCCATGACCCTGTCTCCGGTTCACCACTGTTCCTTACTTGGACCACTTTTGATAGATGCTGACCACTGCATACTGGGAAACCCCACAAGAGCTGCAGTTTTGGAAATGCTCTGACCCAGTCGTCTAGCCATCAGAATTCGGCCCAAACTCACTCAAATCCTTACGCTTACCCATTTTTCCTGCTTCACACATGAACTCTGAGGACAAAATGTTCACTTGCTGCCTCACCCACTAACAGGTTCCAAGAAGAAGAGATAATCAGTGTTATTCACTTCATCTGTCATTATGTTATGCCTGATCGGTGTATATTGCTCATAAAGCATCATCTATATTGTGAAAGTTTATTCATCCGTCATGCAGAGCTGAAGCACATCCAAAACAATGTTCATTCTCCAAATGCATCCAGTTTTATTTTTCAACTGCTAGAGGGCCAAAAGTTTCATAGTGTACCGTTATTATAAAGTGTTAGGGTTAGGGCTTTACATTTGTTGTCACATACTTTGTTTTTTTATTAAGTGGGACAGATCATTAGCAGTTTTACTTTAAATTATATGCAATTTGCTGCAGTTTTGCACTGATTCTTAAATATTTTAATATCCAAGGTGGTATATATTAGCTAATCAAGGTCTACCAGGACAATCTTGGCTCAAGTCATCTATCATCTTGTAAATAAATTGGCATGTAACCATGTCACAATAAACCATGTCAAACTTACTACCATTAAAAGACTAATATGTTAGCTACAACATAATAATCGTATGTTTGTGCTATAGAGTAACCACATTTAGTTTGTTAGGAAAATATCTGTTGTATGACATGTCCCACTTTACCCTCCTCAAATCTGTTGCCACATTATAATATATAATATACTGTTGTATATTATAGCTAATACTAATATATTTAATTATTTAAGCTACTAATTAATTATTTGTGTTACCATAAAATCACAGGTGATACCGCGGAAAATAGAAAACTATTTTTTTTTTAAATAAAATAGAAATAAATGAAACAGCCTACTTTTTTTTTTTATCCCTGTTTACTAAATTACCAGGTGTGAAAATCAGTTATGAAGGAAAATTGGTGGCTATTTTGAAGAATCTAAAATGTAAAATAAAAATGTTTGTAAATTATGAATAGGCTCTTGTAAAACAAATAAGTAGTGATCAGTGTTGGGTGTAATTAGTTATTAAGTAATTAGTTACTGTAATTTAATTACTTTTCCCTTGAAAAAGTAAAGTAAGGGATTACACTTAGTTTTTGTGTAATTTAATTACAGTTACTTTTGATGTAATTGAACTAAATACTGTGTATAAACTATTAAAAAAATGTAAATCAAAATTATACATAATACAACAATGGAATTAATATCAAAACTTGTTTTTTTGATAAAATGCATTTTTTTTCTATCCTTCTCACTTGTAAAACTTTGGTCAGTTAATAAGAATAATTGATGTAGTTTTATATTTTGTATTTGAACTCATTAAAAGAGCCGTTTTATGTTTATCCTTGAAACACTTAACTAGTCAATGTTGATAAAGGATTTAGAAAGTAATTAGTAATAAGTAATTAAATACTTATTGGAGAGAGTAATTTGTACAGTAATCTAATTACACTAATGATGATGTAATTAGTAACTAGTAATTAATTACTTTTTTAGAGGAACTTACCCAACACTGGTAGTGATATGGCAACATTTACTTACAGTTTTATGCAAAGGTTTGGGCATCCCTGATAGCTATAATATTTTTTGTTTATAATCTGCTGGTCTTTCTAAGCAGCAACTTCATTTAGATATAATTTATACCTTATGGAAACAGTAACATTTCAGTTCAAAAAATAACATTAATTGAATCAACAAAAACAATACAATGCGAGTCAAAAATGTGGGACACCCCAATGGAATTATCATATTAATATTTAGTAGAGCCCTCTTTTGCTGAACTAACAGCCTGTAGTTGCTTCTTATAGCCACTGATAAGTCCCTGAATTCTGGCTGCAGGTATTTTAGACCATTCTTTTTTGCAAAATGTCTCCAGTTCAGTCAGGTTTGATGGCATCCAAGTGTGTACGGCCCTTTTCGAATCATTCCATAGATTCTTGATGATATTCAAGTCTGGGGACTGTGGGATGGTCATTCTAGAACATTATCTGTGTCTGTGCATGAATTCCTTGGTAAGTTTGGAACAATGCTTTGAATCATTATCCTGCTGAAACAACCAACCCAGCGTAACTTCAAACTCTTGGCTGATTCTTGAACATTGTACGCTGGACTGTGGAACAATGTACAATGACACCATCAGCAGCAAGATGTTCTTGGAGCTCTGGAGGGGGTCTGTGGTTTGTCTGTGACCATTCTTTATCTTTGCCTACATCTTTCCCTCACAAGGACTGTTCCCTTGGCCCTTCTTTTCTTACTGTGGCGACAGAGACCTCAGCTGCGTCCGAAACCTAGAAAATGCTGCCTTCGGAGGACACATTTGAAGGCAGGAAGGCATCAAGCCACGTCCGAATCTAATGTTAGCTTCACTTCCTATCTCCTGAGATACCTTCATCTGACTGCTTTTTGAAGGCATTATACATGTATCCTTCACTGCCTTTGATATCCCACAATCCTGTGCTTTCCATTCTGTGACAGTTGAGCTGGGGGAAAAAGATATCATCCGAAACTTGCGTTTTGGTCAGTAAATGTATTTTTTACCAATATTTTCCACTTCTGATGTCATTTCTAGCAAAAAAATTACTAATGTAGTAACTAAATATTTGTTCAATTCTCACCAAAGCTAGCTCTATTTTGCTATAGATCATTAAACTGTTACACTACCTTAGAAGTCTGTCCGAAATCAGTTTCGTGAGGTGCCTTCATGCACAAAACGCTGCCTTACAAGCCATTGTCTGAGAAGGCAGCGAGGCAACGAGTCAGCTGCCTAGGTTTTCACATGCAGCCCTTAAACCTTTGTGATAACTTTTTGTATCATTCTCCTAATTCATATTGATGAGTTATCCTAGTTTTTAAGTCATTAGGGAGTTATTTGGAGGTGATACTTTAGTGTATCAAAGAGAAGCACAACTAGCAATTAGCTACCTTCAATATAATTGTTCATGATTTGTTGCACCTGTGTTTTCAGTCAAAAGTTAATTAGGCTAATTACATAAATCTTGTGTTGCAATCAATCAGCATTAAGCGACTACAGGCACTCAAATCAACACAACTGAAAGAGTGGTCAAAGTTTTGCACAGGCAATTTTTCTGATTTTATTTTATTTCATGCTACTCTGCTATACTAATCATTTTTGTCTGAAAAACTTGAATCAAGCTTTCTCTAGAAACTAAATGGCACAGCACTATGATATTTTCTTAAAAAGATGGAGCAAATTATCATGCAGCCTCAAGAGGGGTGCCCAAATTTGTGCATCAAATTGTACTATATAATTAGGGTTTGGTTTAGAGTTAGTTGCTTGTAATTATGCATAATTTACTGTTGCCAGTACGCCAAAGTATAGCCTACATGTAAGATATGCACTGTAAATAGAGTGTTAGCGGGCTAATATATGTATTTTATATATCCTGATTGGCTTAATCAGCTGTCTCCTCTCCACCAATCAGCTGGTGTGCGGTGGGCGTTTGGCGCAAAAATGGCTGCCGTCGCATCATCCAGGCGGATCCTGCACATTGGTGGTGGCTGAGGAGATTCCCCCTTCTATATAAAGCGCTTTGGGTGTGTAGAAAAGCGCTATATAAATGTAATGAATTATTATTATTATTTGTGTATCTATAATGTTGGACTTTGTGCATGTATGATGTTGTGGTACTAATGATTTTGCTAATGAGACATTCAGCCATTGAGTTAGATTTACTAAATAGTTCTCTGCAATGATTGGTCATGTTACCTTTTTAAATGTCATGAATTTTGAGTATTGTATGACCGACAAAGGTCATGAGACCGAAACGTTGCTAATAAAAAGTTTCTTATTTTTGCAAGTAGCCTATAGTGTGCGGGATTTCCTTTTGTTTGTTTATTGAGATTTTTGGATCTGGGTATCCTTCGTCCTACGCACCTATCTACAGGTGTGCCCTGGTAATTGAGCACCAAATATGGGCTAATAAAATAAAAAAATGAAAATTAAGAAAATGCATGCAGTTGTAGGCCTAGCCCATATGCGTTTCACTATCAGTTTCTGAGTCGAATTTGTAGAACTTTACACAAAAAAAAATCTTTACTATAATCACAGCTGTACAAAAATGGCAATTCACTCACGCTGTCCAAACTACAAATACCAGCATGCAACAGAACAAAACATTGCCTCCCCCTCGACTCCTCAGCATGGCTTTTTGGCACTCCCCAGCGGGGGATTGGTGCTGAAAGGCTTCATTGTGTCGGGGATTGAATGGGGGAGTTTGCGTTTTGTCGAAGTCCGTCTGTTATCATCCACACAGCGCGGATTAACTGGCCTGCCTGAGTCCGAGCCATGCGCGTTATCATGCCGCAAACCTCCAGCGGTGCATTTATTGTGCACGATACAGATAAATGCGCCCAGCTTCAGAGCCGATGCCGTTGAGTGAACGATGCTCAACAGCTCCTAAAAATGAGCGGTGGGCCCGACAGATACGGATTAACAATGTAACGTTAGGGATGCTATTGTCGAAGTCTCTCATCTGATACGGAGCTCTGCGGGTTTACATCGATGGAGAGGTTGTCTAGTCACCTGTAAAACCCTGCTTATCTTTTTGGTTGCTTTTGACCTCTTTATTACATTTTGGAGCTGAATACGTTTTTCGAACGGGTTTACCGTCGCTGGGCATCAGACAAAAAACATGGGGAACGCTGAAAGTATGGATGCTCAGCTCATAGATTTCAGGGCGAGGGGCAACAAACCCCCTAAACTGCCCATGCCGGACCCGGCCGAACTGGAGGAGAGATTTGCAATCGCTCTGGTAATTTTGTCTTCTATACTTAAATCGAGAAAAGGCATATCGATGTAATTGTATCATGTGCACAACTAGTATTGAAGCTGCCTGGCAGCCCACGCCAACACACACGCCTCTATTGTGTGCGGTTGGCAGTGTGCAATGCTTTGATGCTGTTTGCGCGTGCATGATCGCTGCTAATTGCAGGCGCGCGGCCCTTTATTGTGGAATCCTTTGGGTTTTTGATCTGTTTTAGCGTCATCAGAATTGTGAGCTTGGACTCATTTTTTTTTATATATTGCGGTGATTATGCTTTGATGTATGATTCAAGGAGTCTGTCCTTAATCCAGTCATCGCAGCGTGCTCTGTAGGCCACTGTATCCCCCTGCATTTGCGTTTAAATAGGATTGTTTTAAGTGCTGGATTTAACAGGACCAAGAACCCATGTGGCATGAAAAGTACTCGCACTTATTTAGATACAGACAGTCTTGTTGGTTGATATTTAAGCCATTGGCACAACCTGTCTGATAGTTGACTGTGATGAGGTCTGAATACATCAGTCTGTGATGAATGGCTCTTCAAGATAATGTATCCAGGGACACGCTATCTATTCTGTGATATAATTCTCTCAGAATCCAGCTTGCAGTCTATTAAAATTAGATTTGGAGTGGTACAAATTCCCCCCCAGAGACCCTAAATTTCCCCTCCGAGATCAATAGAGTGCAACTGTCTCTGTATTACACCTTTGACTTTTATCAGGACCTGTTTTTCTCATTAATAATTAGCTTGTCCTGTTCATGTCTGTACTGACTTAATGTGACTACTCTGAAACGGATTCTTTTGACTAGCTTTACATGTGAAGTTCTCAAGGGTCTTTAATCAAGATTAGGTCATCTGTATACTTATCTCCCAGATTTGATTTGCACATTGTCTTCCAAACAGACACGTCATTTGCTTACATTAGAGACCTGGCCTCAGAACAGTCCAGATCTAATCAGCGCATAGAGAAACCGAGTCAAAAGTCTGCAAATCAGCATAACTGCTTCATGCTATGTGTGCATCATGCATGTGTGTGGGCATGTCTGTTTGTGTCTGTGAGAGGAGAAATGGAGCAGGGGGAGTGAATGCAAATCGGTTAATGCTGCCTCGTTTTCACAGATTTGCATCACAAATTCTGTCCCAATGGAGTTGACTCTTGCAGCCCAAGTCTCTTCACCCTCTTCCACGTGTTAGCCATTGCTATGTGTTTTCATTTGATGCTCAGACTCTTTGATTCCCATCAGGGCTATACTAATCAAACTTGGGGTAGTATTTCCAAATAGAAGAGCAGAAAGTAAAAAGAAAAAAAAAGACATTTAACAGTATGTTTGGTTGTCTGTTTGACTTAAATTAATTTAAATGCAATATTACTTAAAATTTGTACAAAATAATCATATGAACCAAATGTGTAACATGCATATGATGTAATAACCACTATGGAGACAATATAGGGGCTTTCACACTGAAGAAACGTTTTCATACTTCCTATAACTATAGGCAGAAGTCAGCTTTTTGGCGTGTCCGCACCACAGGAATTGGGAGCTATTTTAGTTTATAGGAGTGTCTTTTGGGGAGACTAGAGCTTGGAACATACTCTGCTAGAACAAAATTTGTTTGTTTTCTCGAGGTGGCAAGAACAAGAACAAAGTTCGTTCTTGCCAGTGCATTCCACGAGAAAAGCAGGTGCCGGTCATCTGTGTTTTTTTGCATTAACCACGCCCACATTAAATGTTTGACCAGTCACACAATAGTTTTCGGACACCCGCAAGAAAAAAGTTCTGCTCAGGCGATGTGTCGAGAATAAGCTGTGAGAACTCCCAAACCATGGCTGTGAGAACAAAATGACCTCATTTTGTTCTCGCAGCCCTGGGAGCGAGAACTTGTTTGTCTGTTCTTGTGGAGTATGTGGCAGCCTTAAGGGTGCTTTCACACCTGAGCGTTTGTTTCGGAACTTGGTGCATTTTCTCCCTTGGTTCGGTTCGTTAAGGCATATTATCCGCAACAAAGCAATCGTTCTGTGACCTCCTGAGCGAGCAATCTGACCCAAAGGACCAATGAACCGAATGGTATTATGATTCGTAATGGGAAATTTGCTATATAAATAGCAGTCTTCTTTTGGTGATTTCAATCACAGTTGAAAACCAAAAGATCTCCTTCACCTTAAAATGTTGTATACAATTTAACAGCTGAAATGACGGCTGCATTCGTGTTGTTTGCACATGTGTCTCAACAGTTATAAATAAAGCCACAAAATCTTGATGGATGACACAGAGGGAACTCGGACCAATATGAGGAAGGTTTAATTTTGTGCATTTTGGTATGCTTTGAAAGGTTTCCTCATGAAAGCAAACCGAACCAAGAAGAACCTGTTTTGGAACAAAACAAATAATCTTTAGGTGTGAAAACCGTAAATTATCTCTTCAGAGTAGAGTCGAACCCAGCACAATAAGAACTACCAGTCACTCAAGTGTCCAAACGCATGCCATATGAAACGACTGTACCCGTCATTTTTAAAAGCTGTGTAAACACTCCGTTTGCAAATATTTACTCCACGAATATGGAAAACGGCGATAGATGAACCGATGCCGAAGTCCAGGCTCTTAACTGATCTTGAAGTCCTCCATCCTCCATCCTCCAAATGTTGCAATCAGGAAAAAGGCCCTAGGGCAGTGGTTCCCAACCATGTTCCTGGAGGCCCACCAACAGTGCACATTTTGTATGTCTCCTTTGTTTGAAACACCCACATTTGATTTCGGAGTCACTACTAATGAGTTGATGACTTGAATCGGGTGTGTTTGATTGAGGAGACATGCAAAATGTGCTCTGTTGGTGGGCCTCCAGGAACGTGGTTGGGAACCACTGCCCAAGGGAAATATGTAGTTCTTGGGGGACCGCACTATTGGCTAGTTGCTCTAGCAGAACTCTATAACTACCAGGTTTGAAAGCCCCTCTCATACTGGGCTTCCTTTCCAGAATCTTTACTTTATTGTTTGTTTTTACAGGGAAAATCCATGATTAAGATTAATTGCACCAGAGTTAGCTAACAGCTAATTTACATCTGCTGTCCCTTGGCAGCACACAAATCTACATGTCTCAAGCTTGGAACATACTTTGCAAGAACAAATACATTTGTTGGTTTCCCAAGGTGGCAAGAACAAGAACAAAGTTAATTCTGGCCAGTACATTCCATACTTCACGAGAAAAGCAGGTGCTGATCATCTGCGTTTCTCCGCATTACCACGCCCACATTAAATGTATGACCAATCACACAATAGTTCTCGGAAAACCGTGAGAAAAAAGTTCTGTTCTGCTCAGGCGATGTGTCGAGAACAAGCTGCCTTGGGAGCGAGAACTTTTTTCTCTTGTGGAGTATGTTGCAGCCTTTAAGAAGGCACTGGCATTTTGATTAAATTCGTTCCTTTTTCTATGCTCATGATATTCTATGCCACTCAGTGTGTTTAATTTGACTACTCAATCTTGTGCAATTTTGTATTTGTCTTATACTTGGTTTCATAAAAACAAGATTATATGAATGTTAGGTCCTGTTATGTAAAGCACTTTGGCCAACATGTTGTTTTTAAATATGCTTTATAAATAAATGTGATTGCTTTGATTCTGTATGAAGTTGCAGAGGAGACTGTGCTTGTTCTGAAGATATTTAAGCTGTGTAGAATAGATTGGAACCAGCTTCAAAGTTGGATCAGAGAATTGGACAAAAAATAATAGGTTATCCACTGCTTTTGACATTTTGTTTTTGACTAACTTGTAAAGAACTCAATGGTGTCTCAGGAATTTCAGAAAGTAGCTGTTTAGCTTACTGGTTTTTGATGAACATGGTATGTAAAGAATGACTTCACATGCGCAATAAAGAAGAATGTTAACTCTTCTCTCTTTCTTTCTCAGAACTCTATGAACCTTCCTCCGGATAAAGTGAGGCTCCTTAGACAGTATGACAATGAAAAGAAATGGGAGCTGATATGTGATCAGGTGAGAGAATCTGTTTGCATGCATTCTGCATAAAGAGTCTCTAAAAAGCAATTTTATATAGAACTGTTGTATAACCATATATTAATAGTAGTTGTGCAATGGATCACACAACTCTGACCTAAAGCACAATTTAAGCACTTTGATACCACAACCAAAACTAAATTTCTTAACTAAACTTCAAACATTAGTAAAGACAAGGGAACAGCCAGTAAAAAAATAAGAACAACTACATTAATTACTAGAATAGATACAATATTACTAAGAATAAATGTCTAACAGTAGTATTCAGATACACAAATGTTAAATAACACTACTGTATGAATTTAATATAGATTAATATTTGTTGAAGCTGTTTTTATTTAAATGAATGACAGACAGCAGCAGGTATGATGTCACTAAGACCGAATGCATGAATCCAATATACTGATACACCAGATTTCTTTCTCAGCTGTTTGTTCTCTTCAGGCATAACTGACTATGTTTACGAGAATACTTGCAGAGATGGGTGTTTTGACATAATTTTGTATGTCCGTTTAAGAGCAAGTAGATGTGAAAGAGGAATCAGTTCTGAAACGTGCCTTTCTGTGCTCGCGTGCTTCGTGTGCAGTGCTGAGAAAGTTGCTTTGAAAATATAATGTAAGGTTACAGATTACAAGTTACCATATTTAAAATGTAATAAGTAGTTGTCTAACTATTTCAATTACTTCATTAATGTAACTGTTTACATTTGATTACTTTTCTAAATTTCTAGGGACTGTTTTCAACCATTAATCATTTACACCAGCCAGGGTTAACCTAAGCAAAGGTATACTTTCTTTTTTTTCCCGTGTATGTGAGCAGTCAAACGCACAAACTTTACAGTAGTACTCAACATTGATTACAAACAGACTTTCAAAATCAAAACTAAGATTATAAGAATTCAATTTTTAAGCACAGCCACCACAAAATCAGAGTTTAGCACCTCTTTTTTTGCAATTGTTCTGAGGTTAAATACAGATTTCTGGATTATTTTAAAATTTCCAGCACTGGAACGCATTTTTATCACTCACCCATGGTGGCAACTCTTAGACAGGTTGTAACCCAAAGCTGTCAGCGGATTGTGGATTGATGCAGTTGGCAGACGCGGTTCGCTGCGAATTCAAACGAGAGCCAATCTAAAGCATCAGAATAGCATTGCTTTACTAAACGGCCTTTAAATGGCAGGAGTCATCATGCACCTCAAAAATAGGCAAAGCAACAAATTAATATTATTCAACATATCTTAGCTATCCTAACTGTAATTTAATTACACATTTTTTTCAGTAACTATAACTGTTTGGTTATATTTATTTTGTATTTAAATTACTTATTACTCACCAACACTGTGCGGGTCTGTTTACACGGATAAAAGAGTGCAAGTACCGAAATGAGTTCTCTTTCACCTCTTCTTATGCTGGGATGTATTGCTTGAATGAATGTGGAAGCTTTTGTCTCTATAATGGTTAAACTTTGCAATTAATCCACAATATTTTTTTCTTGAATATACTCAATATTAACCCTATAAAGCCTGCATCGTAATTGATACAGAATGTTCTATGGTTTCTAAACAATCAAAATGTTCAAAACTTTGCTGACCCTGTTATACACCTTCTGTCATCCGATTGATGTTTAGAATATTTTTTTAAAATTATAATTTAAAAAAAGTAATCGTTCAGGTTGTGATACTTTTTTCCCCTTTTACTGTGCAATCTTTACAGATTAAAAAAAAAAAGTAAACAGGAATATTGAGAGTTTTATATTGATAGTAAAATTTCAAGATGAACACTTAAACAACTTACTTGAGTATCCATACTTAATTGTTTTGAATGTGAGTTTTACATATAAAATTCATCAGGCTCTTGAGGAATGTTTATTTGTACATTTGTCCCCCACAATAAAAACTACAGAGCTTTGATCATAAAACTACGCTCTTTAATTAATCTTACAAAGACTTTATTGGGAGCTGGAGTGAAAACTGATATTTTTTATACATTTCATAAAAGTAGTCTGCTATACTGTTATAATGATCTTATTGATTTACATTATAAGCTATCAGAATTTAATCTTACTTTTTGGCCATCTAAATATAAGAATATTGTATATGTTCGCCTCTGAATTAAAATGTAAGTGTTTTTGCCCTACGAAAAACGATGCTTATGTGCATGACCCCCTAAACCCCCTTTGAGTTGAAAAGTCAAAAATATTATATGTCTATTACAAAATTTCAGTTACCAAGTGTATACAATTTTCATTGTAATATTGTTATATATATATATATATATATATATATGTATGTGTATAATATATATATATATATATATATATATATATATATATATATATATATATATATATATATATATATATATATATATATATATATATATATATATATATATATATGTATAATATATATATAATATATACACATACATATACATACATATACATATATATAATATACACACACACACACACACACACACACACACACACACACACAGAGGAAAGTTCCTTTATCATAACAGCAGCATCAAGTAAACTGATTAATCCATTCTCTATACATCCACCCAACATGTCACCATGGCTACACTGACGTAAGAGAAGGAGAGCATGGCTGACTCTGGAAATGTTTGTTGAGGTGAAAGTGTGTGAAATGCCTGCTGTCTAAATAATGAATGATCATGTATGATTTCAAGACTGAAACATGGTTCAGAAGTGATTGGGTGAAAGTGAGACTCTATGAGGAGGAATGATTGGGAATTAGATCAGAGGATAACTGAACAAGAGGAGGTTTGCTTAGTAAATACTTTATGTTGAAGTTGGGGAGGGGTTTTGAACTTGCTTCAAGAGGAGTGTTAAATATAAATAATAGAAATATAGCATCATTTATGTGTCTAACAGGAGCGCTTCCAAGTGAAGAATCCTCCCCATACATACATCCAGAAGCTCAGAAGTTTTCTGGACCCTGCCGTCACCAGAAAGGTGAGTTCCTTCATGTTAGGCATGCTGCTTCCATGACATATCATCTGCCATATTAATAGAACACTAAGATTTAAAGATCTAGACCTGGTATCCATAACTCTGCAAAGTGAATGTGTAAAGATGCCTTGAATGTATGCATAATGTATGCAAATAAGTCTGAGTGTACTCAGAAGGAAAATAGCTACAAAGAAATGCCTGCTGCATATTTTACAGCTTCATCTAATTAATGGAAGAAACCTTAACACCTTATTTTTAATGTCCCATCCAGAAGTCCTTATTGAATTTAAAAGGACACGTGCACACTGCAGCTAAATTGGTCCCTCCATTTTTTTAAAATAGATTAATCCTGTTTTGTGTACACACAGTTCTGTAATTTCCAGGAGTGACCACCGCGTTCTACAACCAAACTGACTCCCGAAAAATGCTGTTAGCGACAAGGCAGTGTGAACAGAACTAGACAACTAGTTTACGTATTTAAACGCACATCAGATACTATGTCTCTTGTTTTTTCGTTTTTTGTATACGCGCTACAAGAAATGACAGGGAAAGAGGTATGAACCTTGACTCTTTTGTGTTGCCAAGGGCAAGTTGCAAGTTGCATAAACATCAGTTGTTACCCAGGTAAGTTCAAGATTAGTTTGAGCAAACTCTGTTTTTTGGGGCTCAAGAAGGTGGATTGGTTTTTATCAGTGTTCATCACCATGGTAACTGACACTACATGACTAACCTGCCTTTTATTCTGGGTTAGAGATTGCAAACCCAAACTGGACCAATCAGCTGCAAGTAAAGATGCAATAAAGCCACACCCCCTGTATCACTCGTTCCAATTTAAAGCAGTTTATAATGAAAAAACGTTTGAAATAAAATTGCGCATCTTTTGGTGCTAATTATTTATTATATTTATATATTACATGAATTATAATCACTTTGAATTCATATAATATGTTCATATAAATATTATATTAATTGACTGACAAGTAGCCAAATAGTTATATAAATATAATATATGCATTCATAATTATTTAATGAATGTACATTCATTTGAGCTCTTTGTGAACCTATAATTATTAGGCATATTTCTTTGATTCACATCATGCATTGATATAGTCAGATATTCTTTCAGCTGCCTTCTCAAACTCTCGCCGCAGCAGCAGTGTTGATTCCTGCCTTGAAAACACATTTAATTTCATAATAATTTTCAAAACGATCTCTAAATCTTCAGAAGAGATGTGAATCAAACGGACAGTGTGTTTGGCTGTTTGCCGCACCTGACACACTTTCAGGTGCACGCGCTTCAGAATTGATTGCAAACTCTGGATCAAACCTGAGTTGACAGAGAAAGTTTATACTGAGCTTTGAGAAACGGTTGAACTTGATCTAAACCAGGTTAGATTCATCTGGATTTGTCAACTCTAAACCTACTCTGAAACTCAATTTGTTCAGCTAGCTCAGGGGTCGGGAACCTATGGCTCGCGAGCCAGATCTGGCTCTTTGACAAAAATCATATGGCTCGCAAGGTTTTTCACCCTTTACCAAAAATGATCGATTAAAAAAAGACACACATCAATGGAGATGCCCCCCCCCCCCCCCCTCTAATAATATTGCAACTTATTTATTGTTTGCTGCATATTTGTTTACTACTAGCCTACTGTTGAACATTTTATTGGGGAAAAAAACACGTTTTTTAATAATAATATTATTATTATTTATTTTTTTACTGTGGCTCTTTTGAAAAAACGCATTAACCAAAAATAAAAAAATTGGCTCTTTAGTGAAAAAAGGTTCCCGACCCCTGAGCTAGCTTCATGCAAGAGGGCTCTGGCTGGGTTTACGCAGTCTAGAGATGCGTAATAGCGGCCCCTAGTGTCTAACAGTGAAAACACGGAAACAGAAAATTCTGTGTTTGGCAGGGAAGCGTTTTCTCACAATTAACTGAAAATTCTGTGTTTGGCAGGGAAAGAGTTAAGAACTACTATGACTAACTAGCATTTAGTTTGGGAAAATAGACCCTAAGATCCGATATACTTTCGGCAAAGTTTTTTTTGTTCTTCTCTTGGGGGTAAAACAAAGTTCTAAATATTTGACCAGCGATATACATACAAATATGTAAATATGTGCTGCTGCTTTACAATATGGCGGCAAGTTTTTTTTTTTTTAATAAAGCATAAGAAAAGCATCTGGATATGTTTGCACAAGCTCTGCAATTCGGCACTCTTGTATATCACGTCACGTTTATTTATATAGCACTTTATACAATAGATTGCTTAAAATCAAGAGTTTTTGTATTAAACATGAAAATCAGTGTCTCATTTCATCAGAAGTACAACTTCATTGCCTACTATAAAGCAGCTCTCCAATGTGTTTGTTTTACCACATGGACGCCTGACCTGGACCGTCTGAAAGGGGAAATTAACCAGAAAAGATTTTAAGGTGAAGGAAAGCAGAGCCTCCGTGCACACCTGCTTATGTAATCGTGATGTAATCCTGTGTAATTGCCATGGACCAATGGTATTACAAATGTGTTTACATCTTCCTGAAGTTTAAGTCGTTATTTAGGGGGGGTTTTGCGCACAAAAACTATTCTCATTGCTTCATAAAATTATTCTAGAACCACTGTAGTGAGATGGGCTTTGTAACGACGTCTTTAGTGCCTTTATGGGTCTTGAGAGAGGAAATGACATTGGTGTCAATGAAGGCCTGTCTGAGCCATCGGATTTCAACAAAAATATCTTCATTTGTGTTCTGAAGGTGAACAAAGGTCTTACGGGAGTCGAACGACGAGAGTAAGTGATGACAGAATTTTCAGGCTATCTAAACCTTTAACTAGTTGGTTATTATCTTGCAAATCACTAGCGTATTGGCTTTATATTGGTACTTATAAAGCACATATTAATTCCTTATTCTGCCTGGCCATATTCTACATACCTTAATCCTACCATACACATAAACATTATGACATCAATTAAATTTTTGGGTGAACTAACTCTTTAAGGCGAAAGTCAATAGGGAATGTGTCCCCCAAACTAAAGTGTGACTGACCAAAATATGCCACCCACACCTGCCAACTCCATAAACTTGATTAAGCAAGCCTGGTTGCAACACGTCAAGAGAGCGCACTGCAAAACAGCCTTGCAAGCATAAACCGAACACAATGCCTCTGTTGACAATGATTTTTGTTACATTTGCAGAACATAATCTTATAAGTTTAGTCTTTGGTCGCTGTAATATTAATTGTAAAAAATAGTGGCTACCAAACACAAGACACCAGAACATTGCTATGGTTACGCTGGTGTCCATCATCGCAATTTTGGGAATGAGTTGTATGTTTCGTATACATGGAACAATAATCTGACTGTCCTGAAATTTTGCAGAGTGTACATGGCCAAACTCAACTCGTATAGCTCTTACATAATGCCATCAGAATAAAAAGTCTCTAATGCAGGGGTCATGAAGGTTTAAAAAAATAACAGTATTTTAAGTTATTTTTCTTTTCTTTTAAGAGTAAAAGTACTCTTGGGTGAAAAGTTAAAGGAACTGTATGTTAGAAATGTATTTTAATTAATCATAAAAAGGCCCTGATATGTCACTTGACATTAAGGAATTGTCAAGTGACATATGATGTTAATTTGTTGAATGATGTTAATTTGTCATTTTTTTTTAATTATAAATATGTGTAAAATATGTACTTCCTAATAAATTGACAACCCATTAAAGAGTAAATAATTTATAATGCAGTTCTACAAGGTTGTTTACACCACACTTGCTTGTCTCATATTAACTGGATTTGGTGTGTTAATCTTTTTAATTCCTTCAAGAAATTAAGCTGTGATTCACACTCAGAATTCCGAGGTTTTTTTTGTTTTATTTTACAAAAGCAGAAAAGTACAATAGTTTCGGCACTCAAACTGAATTCTAATTCAAATGTGTAACTCACAGTTGAATAATACAATTTTTTCAAAGGTAATATTATTTAAACGTATTTTTGGAAGAGGGGATCACAAAGGGGATCATCATATTTGGGGGCTTTGTAGCATTAAAATGTTTAAAAGTCCAGAAGAATCAGAACTAACCTTTTATATGCAAATTAGTTCACACTGCAGCTGGCTTTAGCAATTGTCCACCCAAGTTAAGGCACATAATTGCTTAGAAATGGACATCTCTTCCTATTTCTTCACAGAAATTTAGGAGACGAGTTCAGGAGTCAACTCAGGTGCTCAGAGAGCTGGAGATATCTCTTAGGACCAATCATATCGGGTGAGTCCAGTGAATGAAGTTCATTTCAGGCTTGTGAAAGGTTTCTTTTGAGGTATTCAGTTGGGAAAAGGGTTATTTAAATGTTTTGTTCTTCACAGGTGGGTGAGAGAGTTTCTCAATGAAGAGAATAAAGGGCTTGATGTGCTTGTGGAGTACCTGTCTTTCGCCCAGTATGCTGTCACGTAAGTAGTTCTTTTTCTGGTCAATCTTAATTTTCGAGTCTTTTTTTTAATCTTTACTGCTTTCTTTTTTGTTTTCTTTTAACATTTTATGTTTAGTTTAAGGTTACTGCTCACTTACTATCTCATAACACCTTGAAATTGGGTAGGAGTTGTCAAACAGTTGACTGTTGCTGCTGAAATCTTGTCACCTTGCGCTGGGTCACAGTTGCTTCTGACAAATGAAAGAGGTGATGAATTTAAAGGACAACTCCGGTGAAAAATGAACCAGGGGTATTACACCCCGCGGTCTAGGGGAAGGAATCACACACGTTAACCGGGCATAATAATAAGAAAATGGGTTGTGGATTTGGAATCCCAGCACCGAATCACTCCGGTCGATAATCAAACATACAACCAACTATAAGTAAATGTATTAAATGATCATACATAAGAGGGCGAGCATCTCGTCAGGGTGTCCAAAGGCCAACATAACAAACAAAACAAACCTAAAAAGAAAGATACACTAAATAACCTAATTGAAGCGAAAGAAAATACATTTAACTAACCTAACTACCTAACATAAACAGAACCCAAACAAGTTTCAAAATAAATAGCAGGACACCCCTACACTGTAAAAAATTATATGTTCAATAAGTTATGACAACATCTGTTTTTACATTGTTTACATGCCCAAACAATCAAACAACACAATTAAACATTGATCCAGGAGCTCTCAACCCGTTCGCGGCCGAACCAACAATGAGCTCCACGTCGAGTGCGGACGGCGTCCTTTTATCATCCACGCCTCAGCTGGATAACCAATAACGATCATCCACCCAGTCATTGGTAAACCTATCAGAGAAAGCCTAGAGAAGAGGAAAGGAGAGAAAGAAAACACGGCACGGGAATACAAGTGCAAGACACAGATCGTAACAAGGGGTAATTAACACATGGTTACAGAGTGGATCGTTCTCTGGGATGCGTTTTCATGAAAATCGAATGTAAAGAGTTTTATCTCCAAACAGATTAGCTTAAAATGCTAGTATATGGGGCATCGAATAAGTAAAATGAAATCGCTAGTTAATACCACTAACAAAGCTCAAAATAGCCTCACACTAACACGGTAGCATAATGAGGGTCCCTACATGTAAACCAATGCATTGAGAACTTTGTAAGTGTACACACAGTTTAATAAGAAGATGCTTTATAAAGACAGTACATTACACGTTCACGGACAGGCACCATCTTGGAAAACGGTCTCAACAAATCGAGCCACGAACGCTGTGCTAAGTGATTAACTGTGACTTGGAATCTCATATGGGACACCTTCTTCCCTTGTAGTTAGTCAACCATATATTTGAATAAACCTATATAATTCATGCATTTCCATGTAATTACATTTCACAAACTTAATTCCTATCGATCAGCTCACTTAGCACAGCATTCGTGGCTCGACTGGTGTAATGTAATGTACTTTATAAAATATCTTCTTATTAAACTGTACACTTACAAAGTTCTCAATGCATTGGTTTGCATGTAGGGACCCTCATTATGCTACCGTGTTATTGTTAGTCTATTTTGAGCCTTGTTAGTGGTATTAACTAGCGATTTTAATTTTACTTTATATGCCCCATAAACTAGCATTATAAGCTAATCGGTTTTTAGAGATAAAACTCTTTACATCCGATTTTCATAAAAACGCATCCCAGAGAACGATCGACTCGGTAACCATGTGTTAATTATCCCTAGGTTCATTTTTCACCGGTGTTGTCCTTTTGTCCTCGACTTACTCATAGAGGCTTGTCTACAAGTCAATGAATCAGAATTGTAATGCTTTTGTATGTATCATACAAGCCTTTGGCTTGACTACGTTTTCAAACTAATAAAGCTAATAATGTGTTGCTAATGTTTCACAAACCATGTTCCCATTCACCATCTCAGAGTCAGACCTTCTTAAAATCAGCATCTTTACAAACCTTACACACACAAATCTTACCGTCAGTGGAGCACGTCATATAATTCATCATAACATTGTAACATGCATCATATACATAATACACCCACTATATTGCTAAATGTACATGATTTTTCATATCAACAGCAAAATATACTGGGATAAGCTGGCTTTCCTTGAGACTCCCCTTCTACAATGCAGTCATAGTTAATGATATGCTAAAGCCTGCCTGCATGTTGACATGATTGATAGTTTGTGATGTCAGAAACACCGGCCATTTCAAACCACATCTTTTTTTTTACAGCAGTTTTAAGGAGAAAATACGTAGCAATTGTTTTTACCTATGAATTTGCACATGGTTTGTCTTAAATCATATTAAAAATACCACATAGATCTATAAACAAAATTATAAACTAGATTTTCACCACTGGTGGTCTTTATATAAGTTCCTCATTTAGCAGTGACAGAGGGTTTGATGGATGGGAATGTGTAGGATGTTTTTTGAGATCAGTGTGAAAGCAAGATCGAATACAATTAGAATAATTAGAACACATCTTGTGATATGATTTGTTGAGTTTTAAGATGCGATGTAAGCTTAATAAGCATTTTTATACAAAAATATAAATGTTAATTTTCCCACATAGTATTTTTCATGATATTTGCCAGTTAATAAATAGTTTAATTTAATATTGCTGAAGTTTGGTGTGTGCCGAAGTGTGGTTTAATGCTGAGCCAGCGTTGAATCTGGGCATTACATGGTCTACTGAAACTTGGCACAAGTGTCCACAAACTCTAGACTTAAAACTAATTTGTTTAGCCAGGCTTATATTTAAATCTCCATAGTCCGCTACTAATCCTGCTACATTTATTCTGTAGGCTGGGAACTATTGATCCTTTCTTTATTAGAAGCTCTAACATTACTTCCATTTCTTAGGACAGTGCTTCTCAACTCAAGTCCTCAGAACCCGCCTCCCAGAATGTTTTAGATGTCTCACTATTCAACACACTAAGAAACTGACTGAAACAAAAGGTGTAAACATAGCAAGTGTTTTTGATGTGTCACTAACTAAAACACAAGATTCAATTCAGCAGAGATCGTGAAATCATTCCGATTTATGAATTCGAACATAGATGAATGCTAAATAAAGAGATTGGGTTGATGTGCACATATATATATGACAAGCGTCAAATCGTGTTTGATCTTTTGACATGGGCACACTGTACAAATATACAGAGTTTTCCACTGTTCCTGCATACTAACCATCCTTATATTGATCTATTTTGGTTCCTGGTTAGGAGCACATGAACCTTTCTGTTGTGCTGCTTATATTTATCTAATATTTATCAAGCAATAAAAACGGCCTTTCCTTCACACAAAAGGCATCTGTGTATGTGACAAGATTGTCCTGCAGCACTTTACAGACAAATGAGTGGAAGGAGAATTTTAGATTGACACGAAAGTGATTTATGACACTATATTCAACAACAGCAGCTTGGTCGGGGTGTCATATGTCATGATGCCATTTCTGTGTCATTGCATATGCGCAGAACTTTCCAGTTTTGTGTTTTCAATCCGTTTAATTGTTCTCTATTAGAAAAGGTTTAAATTTATTTAGATTTTTTCAGATTGTTGTGGTAAAGTGACTTTTTGGCCCCACTTTGTATTAAAGGTGGAATAAGTGTTATTTCAAAACCGTTTTAGAAAAAAGAACTCGGGTCGTGTGGAATAACAACTCTTGTAGCCAATCAGCAGGTAAGGGGCGTGTCTATGGGGAGAAGAGAGGCTCGGTGCACAACATTATTCAAAACACACGAGTCACACAGGACGGACATTGCCCAAGAAAGAACGAATATATGCTGGATTTATGCTTTTGCTTGAATATGCTCGTGTGTCATGTTCGCTTGTTTGTCCATTTGCGATCATATTGTCGCTCACTTCAATGATGATAAAAGACCCGTTCATTTCCACACCGTATGGAGTATCTAAATCCCCTCAGTGTTTCAAGGTTTCAAGCGTCAGCTCACAAAATGTGTTCGACGGGTAAGATACTAAACTCCTAATATACCGGTATGTTTGTTTCCTCTTTACATCTATATTACCCATCCGGTCATAATTGTAATAAAATTCGTTAGCTGGACTATCGAGCTTGTATAGCCTACTAACTTTATCGAGTTGCTCATGAGAACTGTTGTTTTGTGATCGCTATAACTCTAATCTTGTCACAATTGTAATATATTTATTAGTTGGAGTGTCGGCTCATGTTCTATCGAGTGGTTTATGTGAACGGTTTGTGTTTTGTGATTGCTATAACTCTAATCTTGTCATAATCGTAATATGTCGTTAGCTGACTGTCGGCTCGTGTTCTATCGAGTTGTTCATGAGAACGGTTTGTGTTTGTGATGGAAGGGGTGACTTTTTCATTGAATATTCGACCTGGATTAGTAACACACAGAGTCGTTGCCTTGGTTACGTATGTGTGGGGCGGAGCTATCAATATAGGGCCGAGACCCTTTTTGGGGGTAGGGGCGTGTTTCTTTTGGTGATTTGAAAAAACAACAACGGTTACCAGATGGCAGTTATCCCACCTTTAAGTGGCCTTCGCTACTATGTACGTACATGAAAATATAAGTATAATGTACTTATTGTGTTCATATTGTATTACTAAACACTTTTCCTAATATTGAGTTGGGATGCGGGTAAAGTTAGGGTCAGGTGTGGTGGAATGGGTATGTTTAAGGGTAGGGTTAGGTGGAAAGGAAGTGTTTGTAAAGGAAGACTGTAGTTATTTTTAAAATTACAATTTAATTAAATGCAGGTAATTTTTCAAATGTAAGTACAATGTTAAAACATGTATGTACACAATAAGTGCATTGAATCAAATAATTAATTGATGTTAGTACATAGTACTTAAGGCCACCTAATATAAAGTGGGTCCTGGGATTTAAAAAACACTGTGCTATTAGAGCTATGGACTTACAGTTTTAACTTATTTATGCACTCCACCTATGTAAAAACTGTAAAATGTTCTGGTCTGTATAATATTACATTTATTTGTATTACACAAGTGTTTGTATGAAAACACAAGGCCATTTTTAATGATCATCTAATGCTAGGCTAGCTTTTGATACTATAGATTAGAAGCACTCGTTTGGAAAACCTTAAGCGTCCTGTTGGCATTCATGGACAGGCCTGGTTTAGTTCCTGTGTGTGTGTGTAGAACAACTGTCAAAACAATAGTAATGCTTCAAGGTACTATTTTAGGCCCATTGTTGTTTTCCTTGTATGTGCGCCCTTTAAGTGATATTACCAGTAAAATACAACAGATTTAGAAGGCAAAGGTCATTTGTTGCCTTAATGGGTAACACATAACTTTATTAACTAAGCCTAATTTATCAACAAGAAGGTGGAAAGACACAATGTTTTGTAGAGCTTTTGATAAACCAAATTGAAATGTAGTCTCTTATTCTCTGTCAGGTTTGATGGTGATGTAACAGACAGCGCCACAGGTGAAATTTCAGTAGATACCCCCTGGAGCAGGTCTATAGAAGATCTCCATGGTGACAGTAATCTACCATCACCGGTTAGCGGCAGCAGCATACCACGGTCCACACGGCACTCCTTAAGGTAGACACAGCACACAAACAAACGCATTTTATGTTCACTCTGAAATTTTTTTTTACTAGACAGCCCTTAACGTTTTATTGCCATCTCAGGTCTAATACTTTGCCCAGTCGCAGAACTCTGAAGAACTCCCGTTTGGTGTGTAAAAAAGATGATGTTCATGTCTGCATCATGTGTCTCAGAGCTATTATGAACTACCAGGTAAGCAGGTTATGAAAGTATGTAATATTGTTCTGCTGGTTTTTCAAATTTATTTGAATCTCTTTTTGTTTTTCCCATGACTTTATCACACTCTTTGAAGTATGGCTTCAACATGGTTATGTCCCACCCCCATGCCGTCAATGAAATTGCTCTGAGCCTTAACAACAAAAATCCCAGGTAACACCACACACACACACACAGCAGTTTATATTTGAAGACTTCATCATTGCCCTCAAAACGTTTCTCCAGTTTCTGTGTTTAAACCTCTCAAATGGTTGATGAGAACTCTCTTATCTGTCAAGGCTTTTATCCAAACCGTTAAGCTATTACATTTGATCAAAGACCTTTTTTGGAAGGGGTGTTCTTTGGAAACTTTAGCTATAAATAGATGAATTGTCTGTCATTTGTGTCGATTAAGGTCAATAGGAGATAACAGTTTGTAACTGAGACTGTTCTTAAAGACTGTGATACAGAATCCTTTAAAGCCGTTAAACAAACCTTCTATGAATAGTCCCTTGTATAGGTGGGATAATTCCTCTGTAATTTGCCAACCGTAAAACCAATAGGATCACTTGACCTGCCCCTTGGAGATCTCTTGATTGGCTGTATTTGGAATCTTTAATTAAAAAGGGAATCCTAATTAAAAGTTTGGTTTCTTAACGCAAGTGTCCTTTTGTCTCCGTTGTGCAGGACCAAAGCCCTGGTTCTGGAGCTGCTAGCTGCTGTTTGTTTGGTCAGAGGTGGACATGAGATCATCCTTGCTGCTTTTGACCATTTCAAAGAGGTAAGAAAGGATATTCTACCATAATTTAAGCGTTCCATTTATTTCGCTCTGATGCGCATTCACATAACCGTAGCCGCCATATTTTTATGCTTCGTAATACTGATATTGCATTAAATAATAGTTTTATGACTCTGGCTGTAAATCAAAACGTAATCATTATTTAATCAATTGTTCTGATACATTTTATGTAGTTAATGTATTCAATTTATTTTCAAGTAAAGAAAACATAATAATGTTAAATTATTGACTATGTTTACATGTGCACCAATAATGCAAGTATTTATAATAATTAGAGTAAGGTCTTAATCACAGCAAGATGTTTACATGACATGAGCAGAACTCTTCACTTCAGTTTACATGCAATTTTCATTATTCTGAATATTCGCTAATAAGTATGGTTATACCACCCTTAGATGTTTTAATCTAACATTGTTTTAATTGTTTTAATCTACCCGCATCAAATGTATTTTTATGGACGTAGCTTACTGGATATTATTCGGTGACGTGATGAACATCTGAATGCCGGGTTTGCCTGCTGCCGATGTGTACTCGCGCGGCCTAGATGAAGATACGGAGCAGAGTTTAGTGATTTGGAGAAGAGAATACTTAAGAGTAATGTCACAGTTCATTCATGAAGTTGTGTGAACAACACACGGTATCCGCGCACATGCGTACTTTGGTCAGAATGGTAATAATGCCTGTTTATTGCGATTAAAAATTAATGTGACCGTGGTCACTATGATTATGAACTTAATCACATTAGTTTGATTGAAGTGTTGCGTTTACATGAGGTAAAGTTTAATCACAATATTGTCAAAATCCTATTATAATCTCATTGGCCCTCATTTATCAAAAGTGCGTACACCAAATTTCCAGCGTACACCTTGCGTACACCCAAACCCACGGTGACTTTGAGATTTATCAATATGGACGTTGGCGTACGGCACGCTCAAATCCTACGCCAGCTCAGGAGGTGGTGTACGCACGTTTGAGTTAGTGGGAAAATGCGCAGAAAAACAATTCCTAACACCACAAAACGCACTGGCAAGATATGTTATATGACCCACTGTTAAAAACCACACCAACAACATTCAGTGTTTATTTTTGTGCAACATGAAGGTCAATGTTTAATTTGTGTGACT
Organism: Pseudorasbora parva; assembly: GCF_024679245.1. NCBI lineage: Eukaryota > Metazoa > Chordata > Actinopteri > Cypriniformes > Gobionidae > Pseudorasbora > Pseudorasbora parva. Next base: position 14,023,313 of record NC_090183.1, on the reverse strand, counting down.
TTACCAAAGCGTTTGATTAGGCATATGTATTCCTCCAGTCGCGAGCCTGTGCGCTTTATCTGACGGTTCAGGCCCGTCTGGCCCGGCAGCTGCGCACGGACTGGGACTAAAATAATTCAGACTGACAAAATAATAAAAATGACCTTCTTCTTTTAAATAATAATGCAATCAATAAAAACGACATTATTCTTCTAAATAACAAGCGTCATTAAGAATAATAATCATAATAATAAGAAGAAGAATCTTACAAATTGTCATGTAATTATTAATGTGAATGAATTTTACTCCACATAATAATAATAATAATAATAATAATAATAATATATTTTATTTGTAAAGCCCTTTTCATAGTTAAAAACAATCCCAAAGTGCTAGTGCATCACATCCCCATCACTATTGCACACCCCAATACATGTGCCGTGATACGAAATTAAATGCTAATTGTTTCAAAACGTGCTGTAAAATAATGTATCATCCAAACAGCTATTTAAACTGCTGGAGTGCGCTTCTCAACCTCCACACTATTAAGAGTAGCCTACTCGTAATTTGGGTCCATATTTTGTTTTTGTAGGTGCCTTTATTCCCACTCTTTAAACTCCCAAATAAAACAATTTCGTTGTTTTCCACTTCCCTGGTGACGGTTTCAATGGGCGCGTCTCCATCATCTCACTAGTTCAGAAGCCAGAGCACTGATCAGGGAGTCAGCCCATTGACTTATGTCCTAATCAGTGCCCTGACTAGTGGACTAGAGAGATGATTTTGCGCGCCCGATCTCCACGTCGGAGAAGTTTCGCCTCTTTGCCGTCTTCTGTTTGTCTATGGCGTAAAATGAGGCCGTGGGGGAGGCGGAGACTTGAATATATAGGGGCGTGTTATTCAAATGACGATCGTTTTCCGCCGCCACATTTATCAAGGGCAAGTATTGCGTACACCTGGATTGCAGAGGTACGCACAGCTTCATAAATCAGGCGGTGAGAGGAGTGTAAGCATAATCTTACGCCAACATATACGCCAGTTTCTACGCAAGATTGATAAATGAGGGCCATTATGAGGGAGCATGTAAACATAGTCATTGAGTTTGACAGCAGCAAAAATAAACAGAAGTTGAATCACATACGCCACAGGAAATGCAATAATGGAAATCTGTGATAATCAATAAAACATTCCCCACACTTCATGAATTTTATCTTACATATGTTTTTGCTGATGGTTTGCAGTTTCACTCATGAATGATATTTCAGTTTTTGAGCTTCAATAATTACATTTCACAATAAAAACGTATAAAAATTAACATTCTAGATATTGAATTAAAGGGTTAATTCACCCAAAAATTTATTTCATTAATTACTCACCCCAATGTCGTCCCACACCCGCAAGACCTCTGTTCATCCTCCGTCAACAATACATTTTGGTCCAAAAATAACAAAAAATACGACTTTATTCAGCATTGTCTTATCTTCTGTGTTCCTCAAACAAAGAATCAAACGGTCATGAATCATGATTCGGATCGCGTGTCAAACTGGCAAACTGCTGAAATCACGTGACATTGGCGATATGAATCACGAATCAATCTGAAAACAAACGCAGAAGAGAAGACAATGCTGAATAAAGTCGTATTTTTTGTTATTTTTGGACTGAAATGTATTGTCGACGCTACAGAAGAGTCTAACTAACCAACTGATGTCGCATATGGACTACTTTGATGATGTTTTTATTACCTTCTGGATGTGGACAGCAAGTGGGCATACACTTACATTTAAAGGACAGAAAGCCCTCGGACTAAATCTAAAATATCTTAAACTGTGTTCTGAGGATGAACGGAGGTCTTATGGGTGTGGAACGACATTGGGGTGAGTGATTAATGAAAGAAATTTCATTTTTGGGTGAAATAACCCTTTAATCATATGCTTGATGGAAGGTGGAACTTCTACAAAACTATTGGAAACAAAAAGCTAGCAAACTGTCAGAATTTAAAATGCACAAGGTTGTTTCCTGTGTTATTAAAATATATAACTTTTGTTTCTCAGGTCTGCTCTGAATCCCAAAGGTTTGAGAAATTGATGGAACACTTCAAAAATGAAGACAACAATATTGATTTCATGGTGGGTCTATATTACATAGTCCTTCCTCTGTCCTCTGGAGTGCCTTTTAAACTGACATGCTTTCTCCACTACTGATGTCATATCTCATCATCATTCCCCCTGTTCGTGACTCAGGTGGCGTGCATGCAGTTCATCAATATTGTGGTGCACTCAGTAGAGGACATGAACTTCAGAGTTCACCTCCAGTACGACTTCACCAAACTTGCTTTGGATGACTATCTAGAGGTATTAAAGTAATCAAAGCGCTCAAAGTATATTCTCTATACGCTCACTCAGAAACTCATGTCCACTGTCTCTCGGGTGTGTTTGTGTACAGAGGCTGAAGCACACTGAAAGTGATAAACTCAAAGTGCAGATCCAGGCATACTTGGATAATCTGTTTGATGTGGGGACGCTTCTAGAAGACGCAGAGACCAAAAACGCTGCCCTTGAACGTGTGGAGGAACTGGAGGAGAATCTCTCACATGTGAGCGAAAGCATAAACACTAATATTTAATTTTATTTACGTTTTTTTTTAGGTATTTAAGGTATTTTTTAAGGCATTTAAGTTTTCTAACCTTAGCTGAACTTCATAATTTTCAGCACAATCTATATAAACTATTAATAACACTGTTATTTGAATGCTGCAGCATCTTTCCCTCTTCTCATTCTGTCTATTTTTCATGTTGGCAGATGGCCGACAAACTCTTAGAAACTGAGAATGAGGCCATGTCTAAAATCGTGGAGCTTGAGAAGCAGTTGATGCAGAAGAACAAAGAGTTGGATACCGTCCGGGTCAGTAGTGCACCACCAGTTTGGATCACATCAAATGGTTTATAACAACTGTTCAACATGATACTACATTTTTTTTTTTTTTTTAAATAAAACCAATAAAAGGAATAATATAAAACAATTACCGGTAGACAGGGCTGTCAATTTAATACATTAATTCAGTACTAGTTTAGTATCATGTAGTATTTATTAATTACAATTTTTTTTTTCAGTTTTCAATTTAGTATAAGTTTTGGTAATTTTGTGATTGTCTTGTTTTTTTAATATTCTATTTAATTTAACTTTTTTTATTTTAGTTTTAGTCATTTAGTAGCCCGACTTGGTCATACTCAATTCTAGTCAGAATATGAGTCTGAAACTGCTCCATTGGGCTGTAATTATGGGGCATCTTTCAACCAGGAAAGATCTCAATTGGATAGACCTTCACAGCATATCACAGCAATGGTCAACGGTACTCGCCTCCACTGTGTTGCCAAGTCTGCAGTTTTTTTCTGTGGGTTATTTTCCATGTCCGCGGGTTGAATCAATGAATCAATCAACTTTATTTATATAGCGCTTTTACAATGACGATTGTTTCAAAGCGGCTTCACAGTGTTAAACAAGACAATATTGCAACAAAATTGGACTTGGCTGTACAGTCGTTCTGGAGAAAACAGTGATGTTATCAGCTTATTTTAATTTATCATATAGCGACAATGTTGGCAGATCAGTATTATAGTTTATAGAATTAAATAAGACCTAATTAATTCATTTTATTTGTGTATTTAGTTGAATAACTTAGATCATAATTTTAGTGTCCGCAAATGAGCAAGCCAAGTCAAAGGCGACAGTAGCAAGGAACCAAAACTCCATCAGGGCATGATGGAGAAAAATAAACCTTGGAAGAAACCAGGCTCAGTCGGGGTGCCAGTTCTCCTCTGGCCTATTAATAAACAGTGTATAATTATTATTCTGGCAACCTTACAGGTCAGAAATCATATTAGATCGGAATATTCAAAATGTCTGGGTATCACGCAAGAGACGGGTTTATTTAGGATGGCACGTCGATTACACAAGAGTATTTGTCCAGAAGTGAAGCAACCTCAATTATGTGATATATAAACCCAGGAATGCAAATTTTAGCAGGCAACCTTGCTAAAATAACACACATTTTACCCCCCAAATGCTTTTTTTTTTTTTCTGGAGAACCCCCTCCCAGAAACTACTCTTTTGGGCTAGTAGTTGGCGGGTTTTGTTGTAAAGATTTTGCAACCCTGTCTGCACAGTGAACGCACGCTGGAATAAAAAAAATCAACAAAAAAAAGATTTTAAGGATACACAGAGTACTTACTAATATGATCATCATTTTCAGAGAGAAATAGTGAAGGTGAATGTATATATACAAATAAGTTCTTCATTTAGGATTTGAACTAATGCAACCCAAGCGCCTTTAATTCGGTGGATGATTACGTTACTGTTGATCATTTGTCCATCAACACCTAAAGCCCGCCCTAAAAATTTCATTGGTCTGAACAGTTTCTGTTTCGGCATAATTACTCCTCTATGGATCGAGTCCAGACTGAACTCAAATGTTCTGGGCGGGGCTGAGTTCGTTTGGCATCCAGGCTAGTCATTTAGTGCTTAAACAAAGCCGTGACAACTTTCTGAAACAAAATAACTTAAACTTAAACAAAAAAACGTAGTTATTAAGTTAGGTTTTTCATCTCATATTTATTTTCTATTTTATTTCAGTTTTATTTTGTGCAATATAAAATTTGTAATAGTTTTACTTTTGGTTACTAGTTATATAAAAGTATATAAATTATATGAAACCACAATGTTAAAACAACATCTAAACTCATCTATGCAGTCTGTTTGTATATTAAAATAGCATAAATATAGATGTAATGTATTGTTAAATATCATTAGTTTGATCAATTGCATGTCATTTGATTTGAATGTATAATTGATGGACACTTCAAAAAAATAGTTTAATAACATTGGAGGATTTAATAAAAAAAATTGTCATGCTCAATGACAATGACAGACACATGCTCAACTCTGTTTGTGTGTCTGTGTGCACATGCAATCCAGGCCGTGTATCGAGATGCCAGCTCACAAGTTCACACGCTCCGGAGGATAGTTCGTGAGAAGGACGAGACCATTCAGAGGCAGTCCACGCTAGAGAAGAAAATCCATGAGCTAGAGCGCCGAGGCAGTCTTCAGATCCAAGTCAGGGGTGAGGGAGATGGGGAAGGAGATGTGTCCCCGCTTCCATCACCTCCTCAGCCCATGGCTCTCTCTCCCTGCCCTGATGCCATGGCCCTGGCTGGAGCCTGTGCTGGTGGAGCATACAGCTCTGGCAGCTCTTCCCAGACCAGCACCCTTCGAGCAATGGTCACACCTCCTCCTCCTCCTCCTCCACCACCACCACCACCTCCAATGGAAAGTTCCTCTGGTGAGTAATGGTTCAGAACATATATAGCTATAACTGAAGATGATTAATATGTATGCCCATTTGGGGCATTTGGGATGGTATAGCTTAAAGTCCGAGACACACCACGACACACGTTGGTCGGCTTAGTTTTTTCTGTATTCCGCACCGCTGGCTCTAGTCAGACACCATCAGGTTTTTTTTGTTCAGTTCATCATGTCGAGGTCTCTGGTGAATGAGTCACTGCACAAGAATAAAAGTTAAGAAAGTGATGAAAGCAAGCAAAGAAGTCTAGACGGTACATACGGAAGGCTGTTTAAATTTTACATCATCTTAACTGAGCATTCAAATGCACAAATATTTTCATAATAACATGAGCTGGCTAGAACGATATACAATCCTTGTTTATGGATCGTATATCTGCAGTCCTAGAAATATACAGATCTGAAAAATAGATCCGATTACTGCAACTGCAAAGTTCTCGAATAATACAAAGTTTATATTCATTTTTAAACAACACAGTACTAATGTTGTAACTTCAGAACAGTTAAGAAATCAATATTTTCATAGTCCTTACTGTGGCTTGATCAATGCATCCTTGCGGAATAAAAGTAATTTATAAAAAATCTAAATAAAACTTTTGATGAATTGTTCAAATGTGCCGCAAGTCCTGAAAAAAGTGATTGTCTGCAGTCTAGGTCATAAACCTCGTCCTCTCAATGTAATCGAATGGGATGCGAATGAAACTATTTATTTTTCCAAAGATGGGTCCTGTCATTTTAGGTAGTTCTTATCACTATGGCGTATGTTCAAGTGTTCTTTTTGCTATAATAACTATGGTTTTAGTTGGTGAACTGAGGGAATAAAAATGGGATGTAATGTCATGATTGACAGCTGTGCTTGCGATTTGAGCCTGCGGTAGCAAAAGTATGGGATTTTCAATGTTTTTGAACATTTTTAAAGTTGTGCCCCATATGACGCACTGTATACTATACACTTATACACTATATATTCAACCGTATGAAATTCATATGCCCTGAGTCCCAATTCGCATAATTATACTAGGTCCTAAAAGTATGTACTCTTTTTGTGCAGAAAAAGTACGTACTCTTTTTGTGCAGAAAAAGTACATACTCTTGAGTGTATGCTTCGGGACATACTACTTCGTCATCTTTAATGGACTCTGTCGCTTAGTTACGTGCATCACCGTTTAAACTGCCCTGTCAATCGTCGTCAGATTGGTCACAGTTAAAATCCTCCACATTGTTTCATTTCCTACTGTATCAGAGAGAAATGTAGTCGCACGTTAATTTGCCATGTGTGGGTTTTTAATGCAGAGACTCCCCTTATGTGTTTTCAGTTTAAATATACTGATGCATAGTTTTTGCATTATCAAGTTAATGGCCAAATGTGACATTACAAAAGTTTATGGTGCTGCTGCAGGTGAAATATAATGTAGATAACACTGAATAAATATATTTTCGTCAGGTTAAATACTTATAATTGATCACTCAAACCTTTATCTGAACCTCTCTAATAACCGTTGAACTCGCACATCCGTCATGTTTCTAGTTTTAACACTTTATCCGCGTTTGTAGTTCTCGCAATGAGCTGCGGGCAATATCAGCCGTTAAGAGTGTGCGCAGATCTGCACTTTGAATAATGACCGACTGGGTATCTTTGGAATACTATTTTCAGCATGCTACGGTTTGGGACATACTTATTATATTTTCGAATACTATTTAGTATGCAAATCGGGACGCAGGGATGGTTTTGTCATTCGTGGAGCCCCTCCCCCTCCACGAAGCAATTAAAGCCACAGCAGTCGAGTGCATGAACTGTCCGACATTCCACAATTCGTTTTTTCCGTTAATTTGGTGCATCATCCGGTTATTTAAAGTGCACTTTTTCTTTTGGAATTTTCAGTGTTAACACACTACTTACACTATTTATGCTTAAAACTTCATAAAATAGTGCATAAGTATGCAAATTGGGACGCACTGTAATGTAATATTACAGTGTACATGTAATCATATAACGCAAGCAATCGTTCTAGATTACGTGACTGCTGCCTAACTAATACCTAACATGCTATATTACCATGTTTTTACAGTAAGCAATGTGTTTGCAGCCAGTGATTCAACAGAGCTGCATAATGACCGTGCCAACAGATATTTTAGTACAAATTAATGGTTTAAAGACACATTGAGTAGAAACTTGTAAAAATCCAAACAGATTATTATTCAATCTCTTCTAATTAGTAATTCTTTGTTGCCAACATTGCGTCTTCTTTTTCTGTAGTTCCTAATGGGCCATCGGCAGCTCTCGCACCACCTCCTCCTCCACCACCACCTCCCCCACCTCCACCTCCTGGGCATTCTATTGAGATCTCTGCTCCCTTACCCCCACCTCCTCCTCCTTGTGCTCCTCCTCTCCCAGGCTGTGGCACGCCCACTGTCATATTCAACTCTGGCTTGACGGGTACGTGTGTATGTGTACGTGAGTGTATTAGTGTGGATGTCATTGCAGATTTTAGATGTTTTTTTTTTTTTTGTTTTTTAAAGATTTGATTCATATTTTTTTCGGTATCACTTTACAATAAGATTTCATTAACGTTAGTTAATGCATTATCCAACAATGAGCAATACATATGTTATATATAATTTTTTGTTAATGTTAAAATATCACTGTTCATTGTTAGTTTGTCAGATCATGTCCAGTAAATAATATGAACTGAGAAAACTTTGGATTTTAATAATGTATTAGTAAATGTTAAAATGAACAGTACTGAGATAAATTAATAATGTTCAATTATTTTTTCATTGTTGGTACGTTAACTAACATAGTTTACAAATTATGGAAGCTTTATTGTAAAGTGTAACCATTTTTTATTCTTAAATGCACTACCGATCAAAATTGAGCGCATTATTAATAATTGAGCGCCTATAATAATTGAGCACTGATACGCATATGATTTCTGAATGATTATGTGACACACAAGTGTGGAGTAATGGATGCTGAAAATTCAGCTTTGCATTCACAGGAATACTTTACATTTAGAACACTTATTTTAAATGGTATTAATTTCACAACGGTTACTTTTTTAATCAAATAAATCCAGCCTGGGTAAGCATAAGCAGAAATATAAAGAAAAATCGTACTTATTCTAAATATTTTGACCTGTAGTGTAATTTTCCTATCTTTTGTGGGTTTTTGTTTAGGCACTTCATAGAGTGTAGAAGCACTTTCTGCTTTCTCTTTCTAGACTTTTGTGCTTTCTAACTCTCTAAACATGTTTTTATCTACTCTCTTTTTCTCCTGCCCTCAAAGATGGACCAATCAAGCTCTTCTGTAGGTTTCCAGAAATTTGTCATAGCCACCATTTACTGTCATGATCTAGTTGTGTTGTGTGTTGTGTGTCGTTGCGTAACACGTTATCATACATTCTTGTGATTGCAATGATTGCATCATCCTATTGAGTATTTAGTAGATGCTTTGGTAGTCACAGTCCTCTTTTCTTCCTTGGCAGCTGTGAAAATTAAAAAGCCAATCAAAACCAAGTTCCGCATGCCAGTGTTCAATTGGGTGGCTCTGAAACCAAATCAGATCAACGGCACCGTCTTCAATGAAATCGATGACGAGAGGATCCTAGAGGTATTTGTCTGCAGCACTTTACATGGTGTAAAATATGTGATCTCGATCAACTCTGCATGTTTTACACCGAAATGCTGGTCTACAACTTCATTATCATGTTCCTGTTTGGGTTACTGCTACATTATACGTTGATGCCAGATGGTGTTTATTAAAAAAATTTAAAAGTACATTCTGTAACTATTGCCACTGAAATGGCAAACAACGACACACATATTTAAACGTAAAATGTCCATCCACGTTTTCGAACATCAAACTGTTGAGTTTGAGTGCTGTGGATGGCACTTTAAAGGTGCCCTGCCACACAAGACCATTTTTACTTGTTTTTTTTTAGATATATGTTAGGTCCATATGTGTTTGTATCTGTCGCGAATGTGAACATTAACTGCTACCTCCTCTGTCAGCTTTAGCCACTGAAAAGATATAAGCAGAGAAAACAGGCCAATTACAAAAACTGGTCAGTCACACATGGTGTTGCCTGAACTCATTACTATTCATGAGCTCGTCCAGTTGAGACCACACCCACAAAATTTGTGTGGGCAGAATTCTTAGTGACAGTTTTCATATACAGCAAGGATGACTGAACATCAACGGGCATGTGCGCTATGCACAAATAGAACTTAAACATTTCTGCAGCAATTCTAGATAGTAAACAAAGTTCCCCGACTTGTTGCGCTGGGTAAATTATGCTGATAGCAAGGCTCTCATATTGGCTAGCTGTTAGCCAATCAGAGTCAAGCAGTTGGCTTGTTGAATATTAATAAGAACTGGCGCAAATCAAGCCGAGTCTTCCTGCAGGCTTTCTATAATGAAACAAGGTAACCAAGGAATTTTTCCCCACAAATTTTACTGAGTCCATGGTAGACCTTCAGACATTTATCACAAAAGTAATCAAATACATGTGTCTGGGCACCTTTTGATAGAATGCTTTGGTTTACAGGATTTGAACGTGGATGAGTTTGAGGAAATGTTTAAGACCAAAGCTCAGGGTCCTGCCATTGACATGACAATGCAAAAGCAGAAGGCTCCTCAGAAGGGCCCCAATAAAGTATCTCTACTGGAGGCCAACAGAGCCAAAAACCTTGCCATCACACTCCGTAAGGCAGGGAAGAGCCCAGAGGAGATCTGCAAAGCAATTCAGACGTAAGTTCCCCTTTGCCTCAAATCTCAAAAGGAATATGAACAATATTCTTGGTGAGATTGTGTTTACAACCGTGGGATTTGTTCTTGTTCATCTGCTTGATTGAAAGACAGTTGGTTCTGATTTGTTTCACTCCACAGTGCAGCTCCTGTATCTTCTACCTCTGCTGTTTTGTGCTTGGTTAGATTTTTCTTTTTTTGGTTTAGAGTTTTTTTGTTTTTTTTCTTCGGTTTGTGTTCGGTTTGATCAAAGTCCCTTTAAGGCCACGTGTCCACCAAAGCGTTTTTACCCAACTGAAAACGCCTCGCTGTGCGCATTTTTTGTTGTTGTTTTTTTTTTTTTTGTTGAGACTCTTTGCTTATGATATGGAATATCCGCAGAAGTGTTACTAGTATCTCATTTCACAAATAGTTTGTTTCTGTATTGATTCTATATAAAAATGCCAATACAATTTGAAGTAAATCCGTAATTATGCTACTTGTTGCTTGTTTTCACCTGTTCCGTTGACGTTGTACAAGCAGAATGTGAATGCTGGTCAGTGTTGTGTTTTTCTCGCCCCTCCTCCACCGTGATTTGACGTCTGGGTGAAGAGTGACAGTGATAAACACTGCGTTTTATTCAAAATTGAACATTCTTCAACTCTCAGCGATCAATAAAAAATGCTGAATGCTCAGCGCCTGAGCGTGAAATATTCGCTTCGTGCCTTATGCTCATGCCGTTCTTAAAATGTGGCACAATTGAAAACAGTTAAATATGGCAGCCAGCTGCGTTTGAAAACGCTTTAATGGACATACGGCCTAAGACAAGATGGCCTCAGCGGCCATCTTTGAAACACCTCTCAGGCATGCATGTTCAGCTCCTATCTCTTTGAATGGGGAAATTTCAAATTCGTTCAAACTGTTCGATTAAATTTCATATTTGAAATCACCAGTGAAATCTGACAACAACTTTCTAGTAAATTGTTTCTAAAAGCTTGAATCATTATTAAAAAAACTGCATATTTTAACCTGGACAAAGCTGATACACATGCGCATCCCAAAACACATTTTCCCAAAGCTCATTTCTATAGCAACCAGAGCTTCCAACAACAGCTGCAGTGATGCGATGACTTTACTAATCAACAATTGGCTCTTTCATTTAGAAGGCGATGCTTATTTGCCTTATTGGGCGTTTCACTTTTTCCCATTCATAAGTAATCAGAGTGCACCGTCTTCCTATATATAAAGTCTTTGGTTTGGCCTAGTTTAGTTTTTTTTTTTTTTTATGTACTTTGAACAGTTTCTCTCATCCCCTCAGGTTTGACCTACGTACAGTGCCTGTGGATTTTGCGGAGTGTTTAATGCGGTTCATGCCCACTGAAAGTGAGGTGAAAATGCTCCGCCAGTATGAGCGTGAGCGACGGCCAATGGACGGGCTCACTGATGAGGACCGGTTCATGATGCTTTTCAGCAAGATTGAAAGGCTGCCACAGCGGATGACCATCATGGCCTTCATGGGCAACTTTAGTGATAGCCTGCAGATGCTCACACCGGTAAAGTGGATGGAGGAACTCAAAACTGTGAAATTCAAAATTGATTCATATAAAATGCATTTATAAATGTGTCTTTTTGCTGTTGCTGGTTTTCCTACAGCAACTTCATGCTATCATAGCAGCATCTGTATCCATAAAATCATCACAGAAGTTAAAGAAAATCCTTGAGGTAAGCCACTAAAACTTTAACATCACAAAGTCTTTTGCCATTTTACAGTCTTACTTGTAATTAAATGCATGTCTCATCTCAGATCATTTTGGCCCTGGGGAATTATATGAACAGTAGTAAGAGAGGAGCTGTTTATGGTTTCAAACTTCAGAGCTTGGATCTGGTAACTTATTACATCTCATAACCCTTTGCAAAACCTTTTTTTTTTTAAACATTCCATTTAAAATACTGTAATGTATCTTGTCTTCAGCTGTTAGAGACCAAGTCCACAGACAGGAAGCAGACACTTTTGCATTACATAGCCAATGTGGTGAAGGAGAAATATCCTATTGTAAGCATTTTCTACAATGAGCTGCACTATATTGAGAAAGCTGCTGCAGGTAAGTGTCCATCAACCCTCAAAATATATTTGAAATCTACTAATTTGAAAGGGTTATTTTATGTCTAAATCAGGGTTATTGTTTAAGGGTTAGTTCACCCAAAAAGGAAAATTCTGTTATTAATTAATTACCCTCATGTCGTTTGACTTCCATAAGGCCTCCGTTCATCTTCGGAACACAAATGAAGATATCTGTGTTGAAATCCGATGGCTCAGACAGGCCTTCATTGACACCAATGTCCTTTTTTTAAAGACCCATAAAGGCACTATAGACGTCGTTAAAAAGCCCATCTCACTACAGTGGCTCTATAATAATTTTATGAAGTGACAAGATAATTTTTTTTGTGCGCAATAAAACCTAAATAACGACTTGTATAGTGATGGGCCGATTTCAAAATAAAGCTTCGAACCGTTATGAATAAACAATAAACTCGATTCGAATACTCGAATATTTATCGACAATGATAAATATTACATAGAAAAAAAGAAAAAAAAGGGAACACTGATTATTACTATGATGATGAGAAGTGATGGTAGTGATAATATAATAAATAGTAAATGGGTAATTTTGCTTATGAATACACACACACCCACACTCACACCTACACTCACCCACACACACCTTATACATTAACACACTTTTATTTCACTTCTAGAATTATGTAATTACTCGATTGTCAATTACTGCACAATTGTGGTTTTTATGTCTGTATGTCAATAAAAAAAATAATTAAACAAAAAAAATGAATAAACTCGATTCATGTTTTGGATCAAACTGCTGAAATCACGTGACTTTGGCGATCCGAATCATGAATCGATACACTGATTCATAACTGTTCGAAGCTTTGTTTTGAAATTGGCTTATCACTATATAAGTTAGGGGTGACCCCGAATAGTCGAAGATTCGATACATCGATATGCGGAGCTGGATTCAACCACCGATCTCACAGTCGAATCGTCGCGGGTGTAATGATAGCGTCCGGTGTGCGACCCCTTTAAGGGCGCTGAGCTTCGCACCGGATGTGCCGCGCCTTTAAAATTCGAACACGTTTTCAATGAGTGTGCACACACCGTTCGGCATTCATATATAATCATTCATATATAATGAGCGCGTGTGGTGTGAGATATCTGAGACACGGAGCAGAGCTTCCCCCTTTAGGCATAATCGGCTTATGAACGTGCATGTAAACGCACTCAGTGTTCTTTTCCTCTCTAGGCAGGCATTCTTTTTAGGTTTATTTATCAAAATGTTATTTTATATATTTTTTGTGATGTTCTGTATTTCGATCGCAGCTTTAAAATGATATGAGAAAATGTTTAACGAATGTTTATCCACCACATTACCTTTTATTTTAACTAGGGCTGTCAATCGATTCAAATATTTAATCGCAATTAAATCACACATTTTTATCGGTACTAAATGTACCTTAAATTAATGTTTTTGTTATTCTAATCAACATGGGTATGGACAAATATGCATGCTTTATGCAAATGTACATTTATTATTAGTGAAACCATACTCAGAACATGAAGACTAGACATGTATCAAAGGTCACAGATGTTTTTCAAAGAACTAGTTCATGTCTCTTAAGCCTAAGCTTAAACCTTTTGAATAAGTAGTGATTTCTCTCATTTTAAGAATATAAATAAAGGGAGTTTTCACACTGGCAGTTTAATTCAGAACAGGGCACAGTTCGTATGAAAAATTGGTAAAGTGAAAGCCGTCATGCAGACCTGGGAGCGCACCAGTACCACACCATACTTGGAGGAGGTCCATATTCAACGAGTAGGAATATAGTGCGGCCCCTTTAAGAGATCCACATTTCCTTTTTAAATGACAGTATTTTGTGTGTGTGTGCCGAACTGTGCCACGATTCACGTGAAAAGTGTGAAGAACATGGACTCGGGAGCGCTTCTGTTCAGAAAAGTAACCTGAGTATTCGGTTGAACCGACTGTGGTGTATTTAATTCAATAAAACACACGTACTGTAAGTGGTGATGGTGTTAATGATTTACCTCAGATGTGATGGAGAGTCAGCTTCAGTGCATCGCGCTCAGATTGCAGAGAATGTGCTCAGTGTAAAAACTAACTTTTCTTTCGACCTGGAGTCTAATAAAAATTAAGCCGAAAATATGAGCTTATGTAGGCTATAACTGCACTAGTTTCAGAGTAATGTTATTGTTAACCCTTTTATTTCCCTATTAATGTTTGCTGCTGCATCCTTTACATCTATGGCTGATCTTAATTTCTACAACTACGGGCCATGGCTCATACAGAAAATGTGCCCTGCGTTAATCACGCGTTAATAAAATTAGTGCCGTTAAAATGAATGTGCGTTAACATGTTATTAACGCCTTAATTTTGACAGCCCTAATTTAAACCTAAATAAGAAAGTCATTGTCAGTTTGTCTTGCAGTTGGCAGGCAGTTTTGGTCGTTTTATTAAAATTTGTTCCTGTGTGCAGTGTGTAAAGGAAAATAATAAAAGTTTTACCCTCCTGCAGAATAGTGACGTGCCCCTCCCAGCCCATTCACATACACACACACACACACACACACACACAGGTGATTCAACTGTCGGTCGACCATAGAAAGAGTCGACAATTCTGATTCGAATGTGTAACTCTTTAGTTGAGGACACCCCTAATATAAGTATTTTTTGTGCGCTAAAAAACAACTAAATAATTATTCTCGTCGCTTCATCAAATTATTGTAGAACCACTGTAGTGAGATGGGCTTTGTAACGTATAAAAAGAGATTTATTTTCCTTTAATATGGAAAGCTACAGTAAGTTTGTTTTTGAGAGTGGATTTCATTTATCCCATGTTGCAGTCTCTCTGGAGAATGTTCTCCTGGATGTGAAGGAGCTACAGAGAGGTATGGAACTGACCAGAAGAGAGTTCAGCATGCATGGCCACAACTCTCTGCTCAAAGATTTCATCCATCACAATGAGGCCAGGCTTAAGAAGCTTCTGGATGATGCTAGAATTGCACAGGTAGAAAAAAAAAACCTGTGGTTAAAAATATGTGTGCTGGGAACTGTAAGGTTGTTGGTTTGAAACCCACATGATTGTGACTTCACTTGGATGTAATTACAGGATGCATTTGACGAAGTTGTCAAGTTCTTTGGGGAGAGCGCCAAGACCATGCCCCCCTCTGTGTTTTTCCCTGTATTTGTTCGCTTCATCAAGTCCTATAGGGTGAGACTTTATACTATCAGTGTTCCAACTTCCTTCTGGTTCACACAAGGCCCAGATGTAATTAGTTTGTCTTTTTTTTTCAGCATGCGGATGAAGAGAATGAGCAAAGGAAGCGGCAGGAGCAGCTGATGATGGAGAAACTTCTGGAACAGGAGGCCATGATGGAGGAGCAAGAAGATCAACAGGTATCAAGTCAAAAATGAGAGCCATAAACCCAAAGTGTAATTCCTTTTTTTGGGTACATGTACGTACACTAAATGCTATGTGTACAACAGTGCACAGCAGAGGTTGAGCAACTTATGTGATTAAAGTCGAGTTGACATACTAGTCACTGTGCTAAGTCATCAATGTCATTAATCATTCATGCCATTAATGGACAAATAAGCCTGAACCTCGAGCTGAGACTGGAATGTGGGTTGCCTTGTGCACAGCTATGGCATATGACACAGCGCTGCCCACAAGACTATTTACTCCCACATAACAGCTTATTTTTATCAGTTCTTTTGTCTTTGGGTTTTTATATTTTTCACAGATTTCATGCTTGTTCTAAATCAGATACAGATATTAGCAGTAGCATAGTAAAGGTTACATTTATATGAAAGCATTAGTGAGAGAGCGATTGCGTGTGAATTAATTCTACCTGGCAGCGTCTCTACTAATAGTGAAGCTGTGAGTTTTAGTTATTAAAAAATACATGCTACAACTAGGGGTGGACAATCTGATTATTTTGTATTGTGATCAATCTTTTCAGGTGAATCGTAGAGATTGTGATCTTTTATGTTCTTATAATAGCAGGACATTTATTTTGAAGGTCTGAATAGTACAGTTAAACAAAGTAAGTAAACTATACGAAAGAGTATTGTTTTATATATTGCGTTTGCTTTTATATAAGTAGCGGAAAGGCAAATACTATTAATACTTTCTCATTTACTGTTAACATTCAGCTAATGCGCATTTATATAATTTAAAGGTGCACTATGTAGTATTTTTAGCAGTAAGATATCCAAAAACCACCAGGCCAGTGTTATATATTTTGTTCAGTTGAGTTCTTACAATATCCTAAATGTTTCCAACTATTTGTAAATTGTGAGAAAATTGCTATTTTATCCAATGATCCGGGACGTCTGAGGGAGTCGCCTGTTAATTGCATCATATCTGCGTTTCCCACGATTTCCACATTTTATTTGGCAGAAACGCTTTACTCGTAGCAGTGTGCAAAAAGTGTCACAACAGGAGCTGAACGAAAGCACAGAGTAATGTCATAACATCATTTTAAAAACATCATGATAAAAAGAGCTGCGTTACCTCATACTCATGACCGGAAAAGTAGAAATAGCACCCACGACTTTGTCCCGTCATAATTATAGTCCCATGCTTGTGAGCCCTGTGTTTGGGTAACGGTCTCTTCAACGGCCTTGCTCAGCTCCTTCAACATTCAGTCTTGCTCTGCTTCATACTACAGTAACGTTAATAACCGCATAAATGAAGATGATGATTTCTGCCCGAGTCCTATCCCGATTCTTTTCCAGCGGCTGTGAGGTGAAGACCACAGGTCCCAAGATTCTGAGCTCAAACTTGGCGTCATCAAACTAGGCCTTTGTTTTAAATAGGCGCCCTCTCGCAGAAAGAAAAATTAGATAGTGCAGCTATAACAAATCTTTGAATATCTAATAAATATTTAATTTTACAAACCTTGTAGGCTTCGTCGAATCCAGCTGTCAGATATTCTGAAGCATGCTTTTGTAGCCTGCATGATCACGTGTATTCACTGTATAGTCCGTGTGAATGAAATGCGGACAGTAGAGTTCAGTTTACTAGAGACACGCGATCGACAAACTTTGAACACTTGATTTCAAACTATGCTTCGGTATATTTAGTTGCCCGCTGTCATTTTTCACTGTGCTGTATGTAAAATTAGTGTCTTTATTTTAAAAATATGATTCCTAGTATGCAGAAACTTGTACAGAGTGCCCTGTTGGTTACAGGGATAACCTTTTTATTAATATTTTTTCAAACAATTTCTTTATTTGCTTTTCAAGATATCTGCATCAGCCATCAAAAAAAAGTTTGGCTATTTTGACAACACTGGTTGTTTAATGCAATCCTGTTTTAAATTGATGACATTGATGTGCGAGCTACTGTCTGTATTTGTGTGAGTTGCAGCAGCGCATTAGTTTAGAACACCGATTTTCTTACGTGTACAGTAAGCTGTTTAAAACGTGCATTCACCTGATCAATTTTGAGCATCCAGGTGGCATAATCAAACATCTTGTGGAGCGCTCTTGGAGTATGCATTTATTTGCCTTTAACTGTTGGAAATGGAGTGTAAAAGTGGACTTCAAAGATTCTTATCCTGTTGCGCCCTCTATAGGATATGATCCGTGACTAGTCAGCGTCAAGCTTAAAGGGATAGTTCACCCAAAAATGAGTTTCTTTATTCTGCTGAATGCAACAGATATTTTGAAGAATGTTTGTAACAAAGCAGATAGAGCAACCACTGACTACCATAGTAGGGTGAAACATATTATGGTAGTCAGTGGTTGCTCTTTCTGCTTTGTTACAAACATTCTTCAAAATATATATTTTGTGTGTTCAGCAGAAAAAAAGAACCTCATACAGGTTTGGAACAACTCAAGGGTGAGTAAAAAATGACACAATTTTCATTTTTGGGTGAACTATCCTTTTAAAGCGTCATGGGCGAATATTAAAGTCAACTAGTTTATGCAATCCCTAGTACACAGGCAGTTATCGCATGTGCATTATGACAACTGGCATTCTGTTAAAATAATGTTTTGTCCTTGTCCAGTGCCTGGGCAATCTCTTATCACAAGCTCTAAACCATACACACATATTTATGATGTCTTATGCTAGAATAGTACAAATACTTAATCCACGTAGCCATCCATTGTTGTTGTAGCTTGCACACGTTTCAGTCTTTTCCGTTTATTCTGAGTGCTACTCAATCAGCTCCCTAGTTTAGTAGTCAGGGCACTGATTAGGGAGTCGGCCATTTTAAGAGGACGTAATTTGATAGACAGGTAATGAACATAATCTAGCTACCATTTTTAATTTCTGTCTGGCTGAAATGTTGCACATATATGTAATAAGCAAAGTATTTCTCATAATGTACTTTAAATAACATTACAAGTAAGATATCAGCTCTGCTGTTGTTCATAAATCACAGTAGTGATGTTGTATAATAAGGACATTGTCACGTCGTTGGAAATAGTCATCAGTGTCCCAATGTGTAGTGAGCCAGTGTCCCTTACTGTCCTTACAGTGCACGAATTTGTGAACACGATTAAGACGCACGGTTTTTTCTTTGACTACTTTGTGAATCCTCGGGGCACTGTTGCTACCTTGTGGGCAAACAAATTAGTGTAACAAATTAAACGCACATGACATGTGACCTGTGTGTACAGACTATGCATGGTTAGAAAAATCAGGCTGCATGCTGTGCTGATGACACAAATTGTATCACACGGACCCTAGCAACGCAAAAAAAAACAAAAAACTTGGACTTACTATTGCACCCCAAAAGGTACATTTAAAATAATATTGTTAAGTGGGAAGATTACAGTGAAACTGTGTGCAATAACTGCATATTCTTTCCCTTATTAACTCGCTCAATCACCAGTCACCATCTCACAAGGGCAAGCGACAACAGCAGGAGCTGATTACGGAGTTAAGGAAGAGGCAAGGCAAAGATAGCCGCCTCGTCTACGAAGGCAAAGATGGAGCCATTGAGGACATCATTACGGGTAAGAACGCTACTGGATGCTAAGCTCAGATTCATTTGATTCTACGTATAACGAACAAATCTGCTTCCCTAAGTGTGTATTTGTCTCGTTCTTTCGGTAGTAACAGTAGACGTACTGTAGCAGTAGACGCCATGCTGTTTAGCTTTACTGGAGTTTAGAGGCTTGAAGTTTCTGTCTGATTCTGTGCTTTTTCTAGAGCTTCTTGCTTTTGGTGTTTCTATGTTGTGATTGGCTATTATTTTGCTGCAGTGCTGAAGACCGTCCCCTTTACCGCACGGTCAGCCAAACGTGGCTCGCGGTTCTTCTGTGACCCCGCCCTCTCCGAGGATTTCCATTACTAAACTAAATTCTCTCCCCTCAGAAAGGTGCCTTTAAGTCCGTCTCTTCTTCGCTCATCTCCTAGCCATCCTTCTCTCTGTCTGTTTCTTCATTTGTTTACTACTCACCTGGGTGTACATTATGGATATGTGAACTCTTTGCATAAAGCATATTAGGGGTCTTAAACTACCATGTACTTGCATCGAAAATATAATTATTAGGTAAAATGTAATTATTGTTGTCATACTGTAATGTAACATTTTTCTGTAATTTACTCTACAGCACAAATGTTGCTGCTACACGTGATATGGGTACAGTTAGGGACAGGTTTGGTGGTATGGTTAAGTTTAAGGGTGGATTATGGTGTAAGGGAAGGGCCAACAGTGTTATTATAGATTAATTACAGAAATATGTACATAATATGTACATTGAATTCATTTGATTCATTTAAATGTTAGTACATAGTAGTGGGACCAAAATGCATGCCTGTTTTTATTACTTTTGCCATTTTGCATTTTGTTTCCTGTACACTATTCACATCTGTACACTATTCACATCTGTACACTATTTACATCTAGTACACTATTCACATCTGTACACTATTCACATCTAGTACACTATTCACATCTGTACACTATTCACATCTGTACACTATTTACATCTAGTACACTATTCACATCTGTACACTATTCACATCTAGTACACTATTCACATCTGTACACTATTCACATCTAGTACACTATTCACATCTGTACACTATTCACATCTAATCACAGATTTAAAAAAAAAATGCCTTCCCCTTCCACTGCGTTGTTCTAATACCATTTTAAACACAATTTCTTGGTAACTACCTGAAACATATCATGACTTATCAGACTGATCTAAGTTAAAGGGATGCACCAATATTAAAATTCTGGCTGATATAAGCTGAAAATTTTTACTTTGTTGATAACAGATAAATGGCCAATAATACAAATGTTTTATTCTCTTTTGTCTAAATACATCTAAATACATTTTAAATAAAACTTAACTAAAATCAGTCATTTTAAAGGCTCCAAGTGAATTTAGGCATTATATTATAATGTAATTTATGAAGATTTTTTTTATTTGCTAAAGACTTCTTTTGCAAAATGTCTTTTTTATTTTGCATAACTTTCATGTTAAAATAGGGGAAATGAGTATGCAGTTAAATATTCAATATGGGCCTTTAATATCAACCGATGGTGGAGATGGATAAATGGCCACTATTCAAATACTATATTCTATTTTAAATACATTTAAAATATAATGCATCAAATTAAAATCAGTCATTTTTAATATTCCAAGTCAATTTAGACATCACAACATTAAAAAGTACAGTGTGCAGAATGAATATTCATTTTAATTTGAATGTTAATTTGTTAAAGATAACATTAAACAATGTGAATACATTTATAATAAGGTTTCATTAGTTAACATGAACTAAAAATGAACAATACTTCTACAGTGTTTATTAATCTTAATATAAATTCTAACATCTACTAATACATTATTACCATGAAAAGTTGTATTTTTTAACATTAGTTAATGCATTGTGAACTAACATGACTGTAACCAATGTATTGCTCATTGTTAGTTAACAATGTTAGTAATACATTAATGTTAACAAATGAGATCTTATTGTAAAGTTTTATCAGATTAACTTTAGCATAACTATAATGTAAAAATAGGGGAAATGCGTGTGGATCAATAAATATTCAATATTGGCCATTTTGTCTAATATCAACTGAAACCAATAAATGACCAATATTTCAAAGTTCCATCCAATTTTGTCTAAATAAATGTTTAATTAATCAAAAACTAATGTCAAAAAATAGGAGAAATGATTTTGCACAGTTAAATATTCAATATAATAAAAATAATACATCACAAACTAAAATCCGCCGGGTATCATATTGTCTGTAAATGTAAAAATAGTATAAGTATGCTCAGCATGTTTTCAATATCGGCCATTATATCCAATATCAATAAATAGAAGAAGGGGGAAAAAAAAAATAAACGTTATGCTGTTGGAATATTGTGCATCCCTACTAAATTGATCTAAAACTAACCAAACATCCACATACCTGTCTGTTTTGCACCCATCTTTGTCCCTGTCTCATCCATATCTGCAGGCCCAGACTGTAGTTGTTCAGTGTATAACACTTAACCTGTTTGTCTTCAGACCTGCGCAGTCAACCCTTCCGACGGGCTGATGCCCTGAGGCGGAGTGGGAGAAGGAACTTGGAGGTACAGCACCTTAAGCTACGCAACATGGAGCTCTCCACCTGCTAGCTAGCGTTTGAGGACAAGTGGGCCAATGACGCCACTGAAAAAAAGAACAAAAAATAGCACACTTAGGACAATGGAAAGATGTGACGTTGAACACTTCTGCTTACCTGGGATCTGGCATCTCGATTTAATGGACTGTTTTAAATAAAGGAAGCTGGAGAGTTCTGGATTACATGTTATACCTATGCATTCAAACGCTGTGGTTTTTACAAATGGACATTATGAAGGAAGACAAGGTAGTGTGGAATTTTGTTTCACTCTGTTCAACTTTGAGACATTGCGTATTATGTTCAAGAGTGAGCAGAAATTGCGGAAAGACTGGTTTGGCCCACTTTTCATTTCACCTCTAGGTTTAAAACTCCAAGCTAAGCAGCTTTTTCTGAGGGGAAGATTTACAAGATGCACTTTTATTTTTATTTTTAACTATTGAACCTGGATCATTTTAAAACAGAACTTTTGATTTAAAAAAAAAATGAAGAAGGATGAAGGACGAGAAGGAGATTCAAACTTAAGCTGGTCTTGATACTGTAATGCTGTTGAGGAGGATTCTTCTTTACTGACTAAAAAACGTCCATGAAATGTCGAGAAAATGTTTACTACCAAGCATTCACAAGCGGTTTAACATTGTATGTACAAAACATCTCATTTTAATCACAGACTTGCTCTCCTACTTGTTTTTATCTCATGTGACATTTGTGAGCTGTGAAAAAGAGTTTGCTGTTTTTGTTTTGTTTTTTAAAGAAAAGAAAGGACATTTCATTGGACAAAGTCTTTTTTTTAAATGTACAGATATTTTGCTACAAAATTGAGCCTCTTATTTTTTACATTGTTCATCCATTGTGGTGCTGTACATATTGTTGAAACAAACCAACTTGTCCTGCAATATCACTGGAATGGTATTAACTTTTATGTTGTTTAGTATGACAGTATTATTTAATTCGATTGGTGAAGACTGTGACTCAACTTACTCTGTGACCTGAATTGCTCTCTCATCACTATTGTTGCATATGGTAAATGTCTGTGGTTGCACGTAACACTTGGAAGCTTGAACTGACACTAGTGGCACATATAACGTTTTTCTACTTTGATCTCTTTAACTGGAATCAGTGGTTGTGTTGCAAATAAAGCAAAGACACCAGCACCGTTAAAAAAAGGATTCTTGTGGTTTTTCTTGCATCTGGAATGACATGAGAATTCTCAATGATAAATGTGATATCGGAGCTACTTGAAAATAAAATGTGGTGTGGGCAGTGGTAACCTAATGCTGCCACAAGGTGGTAGCAACCCCTTGTGTGCCATTAGTGGCCCCTTGTCGGCCCCAGGTCTGTGAAACGGCCTTTTGTACAATTAAACATGGCCAGATTACAATTACTGATTTATTTAAACAATATCCCATAAATAATGTTTAGCTCTCTTTCAAAAAAGTCCTAATATAAAAATCATGGTTCATGTAAGTAAATGTAGGTTTTCCACTAAAATTAACATTTGCTGTGGTCTGAAATAATTAAAATGCGAATAACACACAATGTCAGTAATATTTTGTGTTATGATATAATATAGTAGATAAACAATACTAAACTCTTAAAAATAAAGGTTTTAAAATTATTTTTTGTGATGCAATTGACATTTTTTGTTTGTTCCACAAAGATTTCAGATATGTTTTTCAAGAATATTGTAAAGTGACGTAAATGTGTAATATGTAAATATTTCTTTAGTTATGTAAAGAACCTTTTTTCATTATAAAGACCATTTTATGGAATGGAGAGTTTCTATGGATGTTAAAGGCTCTCTGCCAAAAAAATAAATTAAAAAAATAAGATATTTTGAATGTAGCCAGTGATGAAATGCGTCATAATACTTGACACTGAAACTTAGATCCTTATTTTCAAATATGTGCTAAGCAATGCTTTCCTTTTCTCTATTTAAAAATGTATGTACATAAAGTACATTTAATAATGCATAGGTGAATCATCTCATGTTCAATTACTTCAGTTCAACAGTTTCACCAGGTCACACTGTCTTCTGGCTAATGGACATCACACAAGGTTGGGGACCAGTCCATGATGCAGAACTAAAGAGGAGAAGGATCAAAGTTGGCAGCTCCTCACGCTACGGAGACCTCCCAACTGCCACTGTCAGAAGCTTTAAGAGTGCTGAAGAAGTGTTCCATAAAAGAAAGAAAAAACTGGAAATGATGCATACAATTAAGTCTAGAGGCAGAATTGACTTGAAATATTAAAAGCTGCTTCCAGCAAAGTTGTTTATCTAAACAAAACACGAGCCAAGAACTCAGAATATGAGCCAGGAATTTTTTATATATCCTTTGCACCATAATTTTAGTAAAAAAAAGAAAAAGATCTTTATCGTCTCAGATAAAGACCTCATTATGGGTTCATGTAAGTTCATCTTTTGGGGGGCTGTACAATTCTGACATCACTGACAGGTTCGTGTGCTGCAAATTAAACTTTTTTTGCAAATATCACCCAACCTTGGAGTCTGGAAGCAATAAAGAAAAACGTAATAGTTTACGCATTCCTAGATTTTATCACCTACCGGTCTGAAACTAATTTTCTGTGCTAAAGATTTACAGTATATGTGATGGGTCATTTTTGAACGACGTTCATTGCATCCAATCGTATGGTCGTATTGCGTGGATCGTCAATCATGATTGGACAATACTACAGTAAAGGCGGTGCTTCCGTATTACGGAAGCACAAACCGCGATGTTTTGAAAACTCTTTACCAGTTGATAAAATAATACACATTTTGTTCATCAAACCCCCATTTAAATGTAAAATATTTATCATTGAACTGCATTAAAAGCATTTAACATGTATTGTATAAATATTATGTAATAAATATTATGAAAAGTGGGATTAAGCCAGTTGCCAGTTTTCCGTGTTGTCTAGGAAACGGAAACGCGCAAAATAACGACGCAGGATGTGACTCACGAGCCAACAATTTCAACTTTAGAAACTTTACTCCTGGTGACCATGCTGCGGTCTTCCAGAGATAAAGATGCCCCGTCTTTAGACATTTATTCTGAAGATGAAGATAATACTGCATTGACAGGAAGAAGAATTACTTTTGTGGAAACAAATGAAGCTTCATATGACAGCAGCGTGAACGGCGGGGCAGCGCCAGGGCGGCTCCCCGTACGGCCGCGGTACTGGAAAGACACACACCTGTGGCCCGCACGTATATTTTCTGTGCTATGCAGCATAGTCATCGTCTCGTTTATCGCTGTGGTGATCTCCTTCTTGTACATCGTATTAAAAGGTATACACTTATAAATCTCATAAGTTATTTCTTGGAATCCTTCTCTTGAAGTTCCAGCATATGAAATTACCAAAGTGGGATATATAGATAATTTGAATAATAATTATCTGATCTGTAGATTTAAGAGCAGAGAGGATAACCACTGAAGATGGATCAGAAGTGAGACTCCTGGGTAGGTTTAAACTGCACCTAGTGTATTGTTACATAATATTAATAAACCGAAATTAGCTGCATGTTGTAAAGCATTGGAAACATTTTTTTTCCTGCAGGTTTTTGGAGTATTTTGGTTCTGTCTTCTGTGGCTGGAGTTCTGTGTTGCAGTTTCTCCTGGACCCTAACCTACTTTGACTCCTTTGAGCCAGGAATGTTTCCTCCAACTCCTCTTTCTTCAGCCAAACTCAAGTGAGCCTGTTTATCTTATTGATTATACAATTATATCACAAAACCATAATCTCTTAAGCACAATCATACACAGTGCCATTTTCCTTTGTTATAAATCCTTCAGTTGCCAATATATGGATAGAAAACAATAGCCTACCATGGTTTTTTTTCAAGACTAAAATAAAATTATATTTTGATATATTAATATAAGGCTATATGGTACATTTTAGGTGCCAATGCCAAATTATTTTTAATTGATATTAGATCTTATATAGTTAGACATTTTGTCAATATATAATAATAATAATAATAATAGATTTTATTTATAATGCACTTTTCATTCCAAAGAATCTCAAAGTGCAACTATTATTTTTTAACAATTATACCGCACCGGCAGTATTTTCACTTTTCCGGTCATGACTAGTTGGTAACGCAGCTCTTTTTATCATATTAGATACATTTAAGTGTGTTTAAAGTGATGTTTTGACGTTACTCTGTGCATTTGATCAGCGGCTGCTGTGACACTTGATGCACACTGCTAAGAGTAAACCATTTCTGCCAAATAAAACTGGAAACCGAGCCTAACGCAGATATGAAGCAATCGACAGGTGACTCCCTCAGACGCTATGCTCAGACGTCCCGGCTCCTTAGTTAAAATAGCAATTTTCTCACAATTTACAAATAGTTGGAAACATTTGGGATATTGTAAGTACACAACTAAACAAAATATATAACACTGACCTAGTGGTTTTTGGATATTTTACTGCAAAAATACTACATAGTGCACCTTTCAGCGAAATGCATTCTGATTAGCTGTCAAAGTTTTTATCAATAATCATATGCATTAAAAATCATTGTTGTTCCTCTTTGCTGTTATCAGTATAGTTGTGGTGTGGACTCTACTATTCTTTTACATTTAGAAGGATTTCTAGACCTATCGCTTTTTCATTATTGTTATAATTATCGTACTTGATGTGAACAGGCCTTTAGGATTTTTTACTGTCTTAGTGGCAAACCGTCAGTTTCAAGAAACACATAATTTCCCTTTTCGAAATACTTCAAGCTGATATTTTATAAATGGCACAAAGTTTGTTACTGTTCAAAAGCAACCAAAAACATTAAAAATGGGGAGATTGGTGTATTTTGTTGTTCTTGTTATGGGAGTTGTTAAAAAACAAAAACAAAGATGAGATTGCAGAACTCAAGGAGAAACACATTGGGTTCAGTGGAGTTGGAATGAACCCTGAACAATATAATTAAGGACAACAATTAAAGTGGTTACCTTCCATTCCCACATCACTGATGTCACAGGTGTGATCAGAGTGGATTATGCTCAAAGACATTTGTCTTTATGACTGGTAATCACGGTTACGAATGCTTCTTGATGTTCTGCTGCTACTCCCATGCCATAACTGATTAAATACCATTCCGGTGGTGCTATTCTCATATTACTGAGACCAGAGAAAATTGTCTCTATGATAATTAAGCCATTTTGGAATGAGCTCTTTCTAGCAAATATTTTAGAGTGAAATCTGGGTCAAGGCAGACTATAATTTCTTTCAAACTAATGAAATCAAATCAAACTTTTTTAGAAATAAAAAGTTCACATTCAACAAGAGAAACTGAAGTGATCCTTTTAGGCTTATAGTCTAGAGACTCGTGGTAGTGAGTTAATTTACAGACTCGGCACCTGCAACAGATCCTGTGGGAACTATTCATTTATTTCAGACAGCCTGATGACTGAGTGTCTCTGGTCAAGTAGCTGTTATTTCATGGCCGGTTCTGTTCAGTGGTGTAATACTCTGAGAGAGTAGAAGAGTTATAGGAACGTTATCAAGCTGTTCCTCTGGTCTGAGGTTATTCACCCATTTTTCCTATTTTGTTTTTAGCTGTCAATGCCTTAGAAGCTTGTCAGCTGGTAAAATAGAAAATTGTTCCTATCACTTTGTGCTTGGTCTACTCCGGGTGAGAGCACAGACTCAGAGGAGAACAGAAAAGCAATTTTCCTGTAATTGCTTTCCATCTTCAGACCTGAATACTTGCACCAAGCGGAACATTCAAAAACTGTCCCAGAATTGGTCTGCAGGGATTTTGTGTGGCTCTGAGCCCCATCAAATATGTCTAAATGTCCTTTACCCCAACTTCTAATGCTCTTGGAGGAGGGGAATTTGCCTGAACTTTTTAGTTGTGCTCTTTCCAAAGGCATTGACTTTTAGTTAGCTGGCATTCTGAAGCGGTACCTTTATATTATTCTTGAAGGGTTAGTTCACCCAAAAATGAAAATTGTCATAATTTACTCATCCTCATGTCATTCCAAACCCATAAGACTTTTGACATCTTGGAAACACAAAAGAAGATATTTTTAAAGAAACCCAAACGATTTCTGTCCCTCTATTAGAAGTCTATACAACTAAAACTTGAGTACATCTTCTCAAGAGTAATGACAATCTTTTATATGACAAATAGATTTAAGTTGTTGACAAATTACAAACAGCGTTTTTTGCACCCTTGAAGGGCAATTCAGGAAGGTGACGTCATTTGTAGGGGTGTTCCAAACGAAAGTGAACAACTGAATCCCTTCACGAAGGGCCCTTTGACAAGTCCATTATAGCGAGAGGAACATGGGATGATCACTTCAAGGAAGTAATTTAACCGTTCAGTCCTAGAAGAATGACTCCCAATCCCTCCTACGCCAATGTTGTTTTTTTGGCCGGAATC
Organism: Pseudorasbora parva; assembly: GCF_024679245.1. Taxonomy (NCBI): domain Eukaryota; kingdom Metazoa; phylum Chordata; class Actinopteri; order Cypriniformes; family Gobionidae; genus Pseudorasbora; species Pseudorasbora parva. Next base: position 13,995,189 of record NC_090183.1, on the reverse strand, counting down.
TGTCAGTCACAGTAAAACATTCAGTACTGATTACAGCATGCCCATGCCCAGTTGAATAAAAACCCAAAATGTTGTTTTTGTTTAAAACTGCAGTCCGTAGATTTTCCTCTTTGTCACCATCTCTGTTCGAAAACTGCAATTGCAGTTTTTTGCGGAATTATCAATTTTACTTTTGTTCTGACCAACTAAGGGGGGGAAACCATCGCAATAAATCACGATGATTAAATCTGAAGATCATTTATCATATCACGTCAAACCATGCAAATTATACTTTTCAAAGTGTTAATGTTAACATCACGCAATGCATGACTACATTTAATGTCCATTAAGGTTACCAGTAGTTTAGTTTCCATTTCTCTGCAATGTGGAGTAACATTAGAGGTGAACTGCTTCCTCTCAGATCTAGCACAAAATAATTGATGTTTACCATAACGCGCAAAGCAAAACGAGAAAGGCACAACAACAAAAAATCTGTAACAGAAGGAATTATCCAAAAAAGTGTGCTACTGTTACATAGCCTAATTAACCATTGAAATGTTTTACCTGTCCAGCAGGAAAAAAGCGGAAAATTCCCTTCAAAACACGGAGTTCATGCCACCTTTAAAAGCCCTTTTCATCCTTGTTTTCGCATCAGCCTGGTTAAAGTCTCTTCTTTCTGTAGCCTCTCCGAAGTACGAAGACTTTTGCATTTTACAACAGATGAATCGGAAATGGAGCAATATAACCTGCTATCTGGGACACCTTGTACAGATGTGACGCAATGATGCAAAAATATACTTGAAAATTCCTACGGAAATCCACCAGTACCACTGGAATTAAAAACATTATTACAAACTTACTGTTGTAAATCGAGCTACGGTAAACAGATAGTTTTGAACACTGGCTGGTTATGTACTTGCTCAAAAATGTATTTTGAATCATTTTAAACCCCAAAAAGTTATGGACAGCAGCTTTAAGATGGCTTTTAGTTCAAAATAATAACGATGCGCACACATTAAATTCCACCTAAATCATCTATGCAAACACAGGCACGCACACGCGCGTATTAAATGTCTTGCAGTTTATGCCGTTTTCACATCTTCTTTTTGGTTACTTCAGACTGCCCTAAAATGTCTGTATTATATCAAGTGAGGTATCATTTTCCAACAGTAGTTGTTGCAGCATAGCTTTCATGTCTGACTTAATTTTGATGATGATTTTGCAGCTCCTTTCTCTAATATTATTGGTGGTTGGCATTGGCCACCAACTGTTATGGGTTTGGAGCACGTCATTCACTTAACCAGCCACGCCAAAGCAAACCGGAGAGCATAGAGACAGGGCTACTAGAATTGAGTTTTAAAATTAAAACCTATAGTTAATTTATATAAACAGTATATTTGTATAGATGGTATCATAGTGTTATTATGATTCCCGGTCCCGCCCACTCCTGTGACCTGCGAGATTTCCGAAAAAAATGTCAGCCTCCACTAGCCTAGAAATCTAGACGCACCCTAGCGGCAGCAAATCTAATCTGCCCGCGAGTGTCGTCTAGCAACTTTCAATATTCTTCTGAGCTGTAAATGCCAAACTCTGGTCGCGCCAATCACATCGTGTATAGAGTCGGTGGGCGGGGCCATAATGACGACGGCCGAGTTGCTTGCGTGCTTCTAGTAAACACAGAAACTGGCAAACGGCGGTCTTTCGAATCAGCTTTGACCACGACTCTGGAAGACTTGGAGTTAAGCTTTTCTCTGAGAAAAGAACAAAGAACGGCACTGAAGTCATTCTTAAGAAGGGAAGATGTGTTCAGAGTTTTGCCAACCGGATATGGGGAATGTTTACGAGCTCCGTTTCACCTTCGTTGCTCTGGTTGGTTGTAGCGCTATCACGTGCAGAGGGAGTTTGAAAGACAACCGTTTATCCCGCCTCTCGGATTGAGCCCTGTCAATGGTGAGTCTTATCATGCTAAGCCTCTACTCCAAAGTCCCCACTTTAAGGGCTCTGCCCTTCAGAGTGAGTAGGGCATAGGGATCCTCACTTCTGACTGGAATTTGCCTATAAATATTCATCAACACTCATACATATATACACATCATATGGTAACCAAAACACTTGTTTGACCAGGAAGAAAAAAACTCATTGGTTCTTGCATCTCAACCAAGCATGTTGGAGCCTTTGCAAGAAGAGATTTGTTCTTGCTTGTCAAACAAGCAGTGGTGTAAAGTATATGATTAAATGTAATTAGTTACTGTACTTAAGTATATTTTTGGCTACTTTGTAGTTGTACTCAGTTTCAAATATATTAGAAACGTTTAGTTTCTACTTGACTACATTTTTGAACAAGTAAATGTACTTTTTACTCCAATACATTTGTGTTGAGGAATGCAATTACACATTACATGTTGCATGGCACCTAACTTTTTCTGCAACAGTTTGCTATAGAAAAGCGATAACGCCATCTAAGGGCTTGGTACTATGTCTTGTGTGTCTTGTGTGTTTTGCCTTTACTCACCCAAACATGTCAACAAGGCTACTTTACATGAATGCGAGTGCATTAGCAGGGAGTTGATGAATTGCAAGTGTTTGATTTATGAGATGAGTTCATGACTGCAGCCAGTGATAAGGCTGAAACCAGCACATACAGAGCAAGGCTTTGACTATTTATCTTTACTTACCATTATATTATTTAGCCGCTATATTGAAAAGACCTTTTTGAACATTATTTACTTTCTTCTTCTTTTTTACTTGAGCTTAAATGAGACTAGAGAATTTGTAATAGGCTGTTGTGTCAACCTGGATTTATTGCAATTATTTTGATTTTAGGAAAAACATGATTTCTCAATTTCTCAAATCTTACAAATCAATTGTTTCTTATTTTCACTGGTATGTCTCTCAGGTGTCAAGGACATTGCTGAGCCTATATTTACTATTAAAATACTAAAAGTAAAATACTTAAGTACTGTTATATTCAGATACTTTAAGACTTTTACTCAAGTTGTATTGGAATTGGTAACTTGTAATGGAGTCATTTTCGCTGTAAGGAGTCTGTATTTTTACTTGGTTTTCAGGTACTCTTTACACCTCTGCAAACAAGTTCAGTTTAGCATCCCATGTGTCTTCAGAAGACTTGGATTAAACCATTAGATTTATATGAACTTGTTTTACTATCTCTTTATGAACTTTTTGAAGTGTCAACATTTTAGTAGAATGGAATTTTAGTGGAGGGACTGAAAATATCTTCATTTGTGTGTCATAAATAAAAGTGTAATGGGTTTGGAAAGATATGAGGGTGAGTAAATGACTGAATTTTCCATTTTGGGTGAACCAGTGTTGCACGATATACTGGTACTAGAAAAGTATTGCGATACCCTGCTATTACAAACGGTACGATATATAATTTTATTAGTAGGCTATCGGTACTTTAAGGAGGACAGCATGACAAAGAAAGCAACAGAAATATGCGCACATGAGAAAAGAAAGCGTGGCGCGGGAAGTGCTCTAGCCAGACTCTGACCTGAAGCGCGTACACACGCCTTTCAGACAACATGCGATCGCTATTCAGTTCTTTTGCAGATTATTGTTTGGGTTTGAATGGTCAAAAAATATGTAAAAATGCAAGGTCTGGCGTGTATTTAGGTAAACACAGTCGGATACATACATATACATATATAGTAAAGACATATATGTCTTTAGTGAATGTATACAGCTGAGGTTATTAGATCCGTGCAGGTCTTAAGCCAGACCTAATATGTGTGATAAATGTTAATCAAACAACAATTAAAAATAGAAAACCACCACATGCTTGGCTAAATAACTAAAATATGTTTATTATGAATCAGTATAGTTAAATGAAGAGCGTTAGAGTGAAGACCAAGTAGTTTTATATTTGATTATTTAATTTCTTTCTTGACCTGCTGTTAAATAGATCTAATGTAGCTGAAAAATAAAGTACTTTTTTGTCATATTGTTTGTCATTTGCTTTTTTTGCTTATTTTTAAACACAAAGATACAATTAATCTATATTATAATTATAAAATTACATTAAAGATACAATAAATACAATAGATACAAAGATACAATAAATCTATATTATAATTATAAAATTACATTAAAAAAAGTACTTGTCCACGTAAATCCTCTATGCAAACACAGGCACGAAAAACCTACGGACTGCAAAACCAGGGTCAAGTGCTATGGACTGCAAAACATGCTGGCCAAGTGAATTTTTAGTTTCAAAAAATAAAACAATGAATAATAAGGTATATTATCATATTATTCAATTACTTTTTTGACCGTGGTATCGATTTAGTATCTGTATTTTAGTCTGGTATTGTATCAAAGTCATAATTTTGGTATCGTGACAACACTAGGGTGAACTATCTCAACTTCAAACCTCTGTTTTGTATATTAATTCAGGTTGGCAAGGCAAACCTTCGTGACTCTGTCCCCTTTTGTTATATATATCTGAGCTGTTAACAGGAAGTGTGAACCACAGAAAGAATGCCAAAACCAACTCAGTGTGACATCAGAGCACCAAAGCTAGCTTTTTCACTCCATCAAGGCGTATGGCTTCACTTTTCTACCAGTATGGGCACATCAAATCGGAATTTTCCTCAATCCATCTAAATCACGCTTGAATATCTTTGGAGAAAACGGTATATAACTTAAATTTATGATCCATAACTTGAAAATAATCATCAGCTTTTAATAATGGTGCATCCCTAGATAGGATGTTATTTTCCTGTTGCTCCAGAGTAATTAGTAACAAGGCAATTATGGCTCCAAAACTGTGCTTGAGAAAAGAAATGGCATCATGCAGTGCGTAGACTGCCAAGGTTGCATACACCAGTCAAGAAAGTGCATTTGAGATGGAGAATGCTATCAGACAGCACTCTCTATGCATTTTAGATCTTTTTGGAGTTTATCGGAACAGATCTATCATTATTGTCAAAGAGACAGAAGATGAACGTTTCAGTGATACAATGTAATTTGACCCTACTGAACAGGGAAACTTGCATTTAAAGTTTTTGAGCCCCAGAGAGCAGTCACCAGTGACTGAGTCAAGAAAACAATTCCATTAGTAGTGAGGTTTTGGAGCCAATCCTCCTTTAGCAACAAAATAATTACATGAAAATAATATATTACCTTAAATGTGCCCTAGGATGATTTGAAACAATATGTTATATTGTTCTCTGATATCTACATAGAGGGTATGTGGCTTATTTTTCTGTAAAAAGAAACCTGTATACACTCCGGTATCTAAACATGTCCAATCTGGCAACCATATGCACCCAAGCTCTCTCTCGTGCGCGGACGATCTGAAAACACCAATAAACAAGTAAGCTGCATTTTATCAATCTCCATTTAAAGGGATAGTTCACTTTGAAATTAAATTTTGATATGTTTTAGCTTACCTCATGGGCATCCGAGATGTAGGAGTATTTGTTTCCCCAGTAGTTTCAATTTTGATCATTTTAGGTCAAACCGTTCTTGTCTGTGCCTCACATAATGCAGGTCTATGGTCACCACCTCAAAGAGCATACAGAGAAGTCCAAATTAAACAATCCCCCATCGTAAGTACACAATGATGGCGTAAGACACGAAACGAGCGGTTTGTGTGAGAAAACGAACAGTATTTAAATTGTTTTTACACCACAGGAACGGTTGGCTGGAGACTCACAGTATGTGATGTCCATGTACTAACCTCTTATTATCAACATGTCAAGGTTTATTAAATTGTTCATTCTAGGGCACCTTTAAATGTGCAGTCGCATTTACCATTGTTCAATGTAGGTTTCCACAATGGAGAGTTTTGCTTGAGGGCTAAAGGTTCCTCCATGCACATTTGGCATATTCGGTTCACGTTGATCAGATGAATTTGCCAAGTCGACCAACAGAATGCTGCTTGGTTTGAAAATAACTTCTGTGTGAGGTGTGATTTATACCATTGACAAAGTTTTGTAATGTGACCAACAGTGCCGATCCTTGACTTCTGTGGGCCCTAAGCAAAACTTTGTCTGAGTGCCCCTGTCAGTGTGTTGATAACAAGAAAAAAGAATGATCCCCCCTCCCACAACCCCTTAAACCTGTTCTTTTAGTGCAATGTGCACTGTCAACAAACAACAGTGAGTTGAAACGTTCAGTAAATAATACAAATCGAACAAATACAGCAGAAAAGGAAAAAAAACGGAATAATTTAGCCTACTGCTTAGCCTTCTATACAGAAATGGAATAAAGAAAAAATCTCATAGTCTTCACTGTATGAATTAAAGAAACATTCTTATTGGAATATTTCTTAAATAATTATTATCTTCTTAAAGTTACTGATTTTATTCCTTGTTTGTTTAATATTAAATGGTTTATCAGCTGCAGTCACTTTAAGACAAAATGCACAGACCTAATACACTGACACGTTTTTGATTACTTTCCTAGCTCACAGAATAATCCTCCTGTTTACCAAACAAAAGTGCACGATATTTTGGGCTTCTGGTGTGGCAAAAATATGTCAAAATGTCCATCTTGGCGATTTAAACCCATGGTATTTTTGCGTTTAAATCGCCAAGATGGACATTTTGACATATTTTTGCATGTATTTGTCACACCAGAAGCCCAAAATATCGTGTACTTTTGTGTACCATCTGTGGATCTCTTTCGAACGGTAAAAGTTCGCTTTTACATGTGACTTTACCTGATTCGACTGATTTTAACATTACTTATGGTGACAGCGCACTACTTTAAAGGACAGGAACGGAAAGCGGCATCATGTTTTCATAATCGTTCGAAGCAAAAATAAAAAACGATAATGTTTTGTTGACTTGTGTACTTACATTATCACAAATGTTTCCAGCAATGTTTAAATTCTGAGAAATCAGCTATTTTAACCAGTGTGGCAGTGGCCTGTGTCATTTGCGTCGTTACCCTCAGTTTTTTACTTCTTTAGAAGCCATAGAAACAGTTGAAATTTTGTATTGTAAGTAAGGCGGAACGATATGGACAAAATTTCTTACCTTTTTTTTTTATGCCAGATATCTCGATATTGATACAATGTGAAATTGCTACGTGTTCGGTGAAAATCAAGCATTTCTTACATAAGTACTAAAAAAATTAAGTAAACACATTGTGTAAGTAACTTTAATGTTTACTCTATTCTATTCCCAGTTCACCAGCCACTTACTTTTAAGTATTTCGGGGGAAATAGATGAATCCACATGTTGTTAACAAAGAGGTTGTAAATCCAACAGATCCGATTCTCTAATGACTAACTTATTTCAACTTAAGGGAAGGTGGATATTATGCTTAACTATAAAATAAGCATTATAAACACCAACGTAAAATGTCCCATGCTCTCAGTGCCACTCTGCTTCATACCACAGTAACGTTAATAAAACTTAGCTCATCCATGAACGTGATCCCCTCGGATTGCTTTCCACTTGCTGTGAACATTTTCACACTCATTTAAAGCTTCATCAAGCTACTTCTTTATTTTTTTGGATGAGCGTCATCTAGCAGCGAAACGTACATACTGTGCTTTTAAGATAGTACAAGTCATGTTTACATTTAGACAGACAAAATAATACTATCTTTCAGTGCATTATTAAGGCAATATTCTTTTGATTGTAGTGATTGCAATAAAAAGGATTGCAATGTAATGTCAGTGTTGTAAGATTGTTGGCGTCATCTGTAATCTTAGCAAATGAAGTTGGGTACACACTGGCTCTGGTGATACCTCAGAAACTCCTTTATATCTATGGTTAGTAAGTAAACCAAATGACACTGATGTAATAATGAGTTTAGGTTCAGGAAGATGGAGCATTAGTCATACTTCCTCAGTGGTTTACACTCTGCATAAATGAGGAAATATTTGGCAGGTGTGATGAATTGCTGTTAGCCCATCAGACTGTGAATTCAGTTTTATTTCCAGGGACCTTAGTCCTTTTGACATTTATTACTAGGTGCTTTGAGTACACAATGTTGGAGGGGGAGGCATGTGTGTACAGTAGGTATGCTGTGACGAGCTGTTGCCATTTGCAGATTTAATATACTTCGAAAATAACTTCAGTTTGGATTCAACGATCCAGTCATTAGAAGACCTAAGCTTAAAAAGCCTTCAGAGGACACTCAAATGATAATATTGAGTAAAGACCTAAAACTTACTTCCATATTATGGAACAAAATTTGCAGCAGAGCTCTTTGAAGTAGTTTTTCAACTATAATTATTCATGCTGGATGGCACTGAGCTTCTCATTCATTTGAGACGATGAAAAGACAGGGAGCCCCATTTGAAACCAGCTGAAATGTCTCCTCTGCTAACTTTGAGTTTGCAAATGAGTTTAAGGCTTTGCTCCAATTTATGAATCTATAAGTCAGCTTCTGATTGGCTGTTTGGGAGGAACGTTATTGATTGTGTCTGGAGGCTTGGCGATAAAACCCAGGGTCACTCCATCGCCAAGCGAGTTGGTTATCTAATCACACAGCAGTGCTCTGACGATGTCTGTCCTAAACCCAACTTGCACAGCCGGCTCTGAACGCAAACAGGCTATCGACCTGCTAGCAGCCAGATGAGGTGGTATTGACTGACCCCCACAGAACTGTGACTGGGTCTGCTTGTTCCTTCATGCTTGCATAGCTCCAGTTCACCACCACAAAACAGCAGTGGTAGACACACACACCCTGTCCTATTGGAAGTCTCCATGTCAGGTTTCACTGTTGTAACACTGCTCTAGCAATTAGCCTCTTGCATTATCCTCAAATGACTTGGATGATAATAGAAGCTTTCCTCTGTTGTTTCCAGATATGCACACACATATTAGTATAATGCTCTCATCACTTTGTTTCCATAGAAACACAACCTTTGAATCATTGGGTGCATATGGTCACAGTCAGTTGTTTGTGGTTCTGTCTTCAGCAGATAAGCTTTGCATTATCTGCTTTAGTTGTAGGTGAGGTTCAGGGAGTTCTCGACACAACAATTGATTTGCTGAATTAACTGGCTAATAGAAATTAGTTTAGTCTCTTTCAGTTGGATTTTTAGTCGAGTCGTTCCCCGATTAGATCTCACATCCGTAAATTATCTGAATGGATGGCCTTAATTATAATCTGTCCCAAGCTGTTTTTCCAATTGATGTGTTGGGAAATGTCTGGCTCCCTAATGTTCCATGTCAAGGCTGCTGTCTGTGAAGTGAGAAGTGAGAGAAAATATGAGATTGCTATTTGGGTCATTGGGGAGTTTTTAAAAATGCCATGTCTCAGATATATATATATATATATATATATATATATATATATATATATATATATATATATATATATATATATATATACACAGTCTTGTTCAAAATAATAGCAGTACAATGTGACTAACCAGAATAATCAAGGTTTTTAGTATATTTTTTATTGCTACGTGGCAAACAAGTTACCAGTAGGTTCAGTAGATTGTCAGAAAACAAATGAGACCCAGCATTCCTGATATGCACGCTCTTAAGGCTGTGCAATTGGGCAATTGGGCAAAGGGGTGTGTTCAAAAAAATAGCAGTGTCTACCTTTGACTGTACAAACTCAAAACTATTTTGTACAAACATTTTTTTTCTTTCTGGGATTTAGCAATCCTGTGAATCACTAAACTAATATTTAGTTGTATGACCACAGTTTTTTAAAACTGCTTGACATCTGTGTGGCATGGAGTCAACCAACTTGTGGCACCTCTCAGCTGTTATTCCACTCCATGATTCTTTAACAACATTCCACAATTCATTCACATTTCTTGGTTTTGCTTCAGAAACAGCATTTTTGATATCACCCCACAAGTTCTCAATTGGATTAAGGTCTGGAGATTGGGCTGGCCACTCCATAACATTAATTTTGTTGGTTTGGAACCAAGACTTTGCCCGTTTACTAGTGTGTTTTGGGTCATTGTCTTGTTGAAACAACCGTTTCAAGGGCATGTCCTCTTCAGCATAGGGCAACATGACCTCTTCAAGTATTTTAACATATGCAAACTGATCCATGATCCCTGGTATGCGATAAATAGGCCCAACACCAAAGTAGGAGAAACATGCCCATATCATGATGCTTGCAACTCCATGCTTCACTGTCTTCACTGTGTACTGTGGCTTGAATTCAGAGTTTGGGGGTCGTCTCACAAACTGCCTGTGGCCCTTGGACCCAAAAAGAACAATTTTACTCTCATCAGTCCACAAAATGTTCCTCCATTTCTCTTTAGGCCAGTTGATGTGTTCTTTGGCAAATTGTAACCTCTTCTGCACATGCCTTTTTTTTAACAGAGGGACTTTGCGGGGGATTCTTAAAAATAGATTAGCTTCACACAGACGTCTTCTAACTGTCACAGTACTTACAGGTAACTCCAGACTGTCTTTGATCATCCTGGAGGTGATCATTGGCTGAGCCTTTGCCATTCTGGTTATTCTTCTATCCATTTTGATGGTTGTCTTCCGTTTTCTTCCACGTCTCTCTGGTTTTGCTCTCCATTTTAAGGCATTGGAGATCATTTTAGCTGAACAGCCTATCATTTTTTGCACCTCTTTATAGGTTTTCCCCTCTCTAACCAACTTTTTAATCAAAGTACGCTGTTCTTCTGAACAATGTCTTGAACGACCCATTTTCCTCAGCTTTCAAATGCATGTTCAACAAGTGTTGGCTTCATCCTTAAATAGGGGCCACCTGATTCACACCTGTTTCTTCACAAAATTGATGACCTCAGTGATTGAATGCCACACTGCTATTTTTTTGAACACACCCCTTTCAACTAATTCAACTAATTGCCCAATTGCACAGCCTTAAGAGCGTGCACATCATGAATGCTGGGTCTTGTTTGTTTTCTGAGAATCTACTGAACCTACTGGTAACTTGTTTGCCACGTAGCAATAAAAAAATATACGAAAAACCTTGATTATTCTGGTTAGTCACATTGTACTGCTATTATTTTGAACAAGACTGTATATATATATATATATATATATATATATATATATATATATATATATATATATATATATATATATATATATATATATATATATATATATATATATATATATATATATATATATATGTATGTATGCATGTTATTTGAAAATAGTTGTTGTTTTTTTTACAAATATAATGAATAATTTTATTAGAAAAATCATTACTTTTTTGTGGACTCGGACTACATAGCATTTTACTGCCTGAACTAACCTTGCCTTTAGACTTTGTCATAAGTCGTAACATTTTTATTGACCTTGACACGAGGGTCTGCATAAGTAATACTAATACTACTACAAATATTTATTATGATGATGATAATAATAATTCCAGACTTTATTTTTTATGATTATTATTATTATATCAGAACAGTTGTATCACTGACATTTTTGGCTTAATGCCATCCAAACCCACCCCCAAAAAATATCAAATTGCATTTTTTTTTTATTGCGTTCTTGTATTCTTGAACAGAGTAACAAAAAAAAGAACGCCATGTTATTGACCAGATTGGTGCAGGTCTGCACTTCTGAACCTGCTACTCTAAAAACTTAATAATGGCTGTAAATCAGCCATTAAAAGAACTCCTGGGAGTGGTTAACATGGGACATCTGGATGCCTCATAATGGGAATTTTATGGGCCTCTGTCTGCACTTAGTAGAGTAGAGTAATGGCCAGCTGATATGATCAATACCCATCTCCATATTACATACATGGTCTTCAGTTTTGTTTGTTCTGTGTGCTTTTAAACTTCCTGCATTAGTCACACACCTCTGGAGAGTTACAGATTGAGTGGTAAAGTAAAAAGTGGTAGTACATCATGGCTAAACAATTAATCAGATAAATAATTGAGATTATGTTTACAGATGATTTGAGGTCCACTTCTGTAGCTTCAGAGATTTCTATTTTGTGCTTTTAATCACAAAACTACTATTTATTTATATTAAAAAGCTAATTAGGTGCAGTGTTCTTATTGTGTTCAAGTTGTATTGTAAAACACATTTGCTGCTATTAAGGTGAGATGCTGGTAAGGTTATAGGGTCAGGTTTGGTGGTATGGTTAGGTTTAAAGGGTTAAAGAAACTTTTTCAGCAGTTGAGTATTGTTCACAAAATGTGTGAATCGTTACAAAAATTTAAGAGATTGTTTTGGATTCACAACAAACCATGAACATTAATATAATTATCAAAACAGTGTGGATGAAATATTTATCACCGTGTAAACTGCTTTGTTGATTATATTGATTATTTTGTGTGGAGTCCAGACCAATAATGGGTTTGAACTAGGGGTGTAATGGTACACAAATCTGACGGTTCGGTACGTAAATCGATTTTGAAGTCACAGTTCAGTACGATTTCGGTACAGCAGTTTTACAAAATGGCTTTTTATTTATTTTTATTCAACAGTGGTATATATACTGAAGAAAAATGTGTCTGTCCTTAAATTAATTCAATTATAACAAAGTTTCTTAAAGATAATGCTGTAAACTATATAGGGAGTCCTTATTTAGAATACACATAGTAATATTTAAGGTTAACAATAGAGCCCAACTATTAGCCTCAATTCAGTTATTTATTTTAGATATAATCAACACTCATAAGCTTCACATGAGGCAGTTTTTGCATTAACTTCTAAATCTAATTATACTTTTTTTTTTTCTCCAATTCGTTGTTGAAATATAATAATTTATGCACGGCTGTCAAATCATGACAGATTTATTTAAGCATGCATTAAATAAACAAGACATCACTAACAGGTTAAGTAGAATATAGGCTAATGAATATTTAGGTTATTATAGTGCACATGAACTAACAGCTGTGGGATGGACACTGAATGACTTGCCTGAGGTAAATGTGATAGGGACATTGTTATGAAGGTATATTTGGTGCGAAACAACTGAACACGTGCTAGAGTGAAATTTGTGTCTGTAGAGCATATCCACACATGTGTATCAATAAATTTGAAGTCACAGAAAAAAATCTTTTAGGAGTTGTAAACTTGTAGCTTTTTTTCTTTATCTTACAAACACAACACAACAGTTACACCTTCACACATTCTTCACTGCAGAAATCCTATTCTACGAATCACACATGAAGAAACTCATACGCTCACATTTTTGCTACAGTTGCTGCAGTGCATATGGTGCAAAACGCAGTCACACAACCGTATAAAAAATGACAAACAAATTTTGCACATCCGCGAATAAACATATGAATCCATGCAATGAGAGTTGAACACTTGTAGAATATTTGGTCACAAATGCATTACTTTTCTTCAATATTTTTCTTACACAATCACAAGTCCAATGTTTAGAACATGAGTTATTGTTTCGGGAAGTTTTAATCTGAATATAGTGGCAATTTTACCAAACTCATTGAACTAAGCACTGACTGTATTTCTATCCTAGCTATTAAGTCCAAGTTCAAAATAAAACTCTATCTATCTATCTATCTATCTATCTATCTATCTATCTATCTATCTATCTATCTATCTATCTATCTATCTGTCAATCTGTCAATCTGTCAATCTGTCAATCTGTCTATCTGTCTATCTGTCTATCTGTCTATCTGTCTATCTGTCTATCTGTCTATCTGTCTATCTGTCTGTCTGTCTGTCTGTCTGTCTAATCTCTAATCTACCACCACCACGTCCTGTTGGGGCGGGGCTCCGTACAAACGAGCTCTTCTGATTGGCCGAGATTTTCTGCTCTCTGCACAGGGCCTGCCGTTGCCTCTCAGATGCACAAATCACTTTTGCTCCACATTTCTCGGTGAATTTGGTGCAAAAGTGAGACTCGTAGCAGCAGATTCGAGCAGTTGTAGTGATTGGACTTGTGATTGTGTAAGAAAAATATCCAAGAAAAGTAATGCATTTGTGACCAAATATTCTACAAGTGTTCAACTCGCATTGCATGGATTCACATGTTTTATTAAGTGGATATGCAAAATTTGTTCGTGACTTCACATTTTTGATACGGGTGTGTGACTGCGTTTTGCACCATATGCACTGCAGCAACTATAGCAAAAATGTGAGCGTATGAGTTTCTTCATGTGTGATTCGTAGAATAGGATTTCTGCAGTGAAGAATGTGTGAAGGTGTAACTGTTGTGTTGTGTTTGTAAGATAAAGAAAAAAAGCTACAAGTTTACAACTCCTAAAAGATTTTTTTCTGTGACTTCAAATTTATTGATACACGTGTGGATATGCTCTACAGATACAAATTTCACTCTCACTCATGTTCAGTTGTTTTGCACCAAATATACCTTCATACATTGTTCTCAAGCTGTTGTCTTTCCATGGTTGAAACACCGATTGAGCAATTACACAACATATTATACATTTCAGTAAGTTGTAATGTATCCTCAACATAACTTAAGAGATATTAATTCATGTTTATTCTTTAGGAAGGGAGGATTGCGTTCACTTGCGTGCCGCCGTTTGAACTGATGCGTACTATACTTGGATCAGTCACATCACATTAAAGAGCGTCAAAACAGCATTTATCGTTTGAATTTTGTGATTAAATGGACTGAATACCTAATATGTTCGCGTAGTGACTCGGATTGAAGTATGTTCCTTTGTAAAGCCCTCAATTTACTCACTTCAAAGTTATTATTTTATTTCTGGCTTTAGGCGTAAAAAGAAGTTTGAAATCCCTCTGCAGTGCTTTACTGGTAGTGAACATCCTGACGCTGTTGAGATTAGATGAATATGTAAATATCTTTCTTCTCAATGACAAAATAAACAGAACAAGAATGACAACTGTGAGAAAACAGCAGTTAAGAAAGCATCACAGCGATGTGGATATGTTTGCACCAGCTCTGCAAGTCGTTTCATGTTTATAGCACTTTACAAAATAGATTGCTTACATTTCTATTATGTAGAACAGGGCTGTTTTTTTTTAAAGCATTGTACGCATAAGTTAGCTATTTGTCACAATGCTTTTGGAAAGTGCAACCCTGAGCCATCTCTCAAAATGGCTCTGTAACATACCAACCTCGAAGACCTTTTTTAACCTTTTTATTTTTTTTGGGCTGCTGTGCAGGACTGTGCAATTTTATTGTGCAACTTGACTGTTTAGACTCTTGAGGAATAGTTCTCAAATAGTTTTAGTTTTCTAGGCTACATAAAGAATATGCCATGCAGTTGTACAAAACGTGTATTTTAATGTACATTTTATTAAACATCAATTACAATATAAAGGACAATAAACAACTATTATGATTTTTGTTGTAGTCAGGATGTGGACTAATGCCATTTGGATGTTTTGTGTTTTGTTTTTGCAGAAGAATGACCGGACACTCTTTCCACATGGGCTACAGTATGGCAATACTCAATGGAATAGTGGCTGCTCTCACTTTTATATGGTATCTCACCTGATGCACCTCAACTACCGCCCATATGCAGAGACCTCTACTGTCATTTAACTTGCTATTATCAGGAGGCAATTCCAAGTTTAATGGCAGGGGGAACTGTCAAGTAATGTTACTAATATAACTACAGATACTAAGGGAAAGGGAGGGAGGGAGGAGGGAGGGGGGTAAACAAAAACAAACACATTAAAAAGTAGTTTACTTAATTGTATTGCATTTCAATTTTTCATTGAAGTGTCATTAGACACTGAATAAAACAATACATAAACAAAGTACGGTACATTAAGTAGGCTACATAAACTGTTAAAAAAAAAAAAAAAAAAAAAGATGAACGACATGTCTCCACTTTCTTCCACTAGAAAATAAAACCAAAATGTCCATTGACATCTTGCGCTGATGATGTAATTTGGAGCCAGAGTATGTGCAGTAGTGATCCTGAGGTGGAGCCACGGTATCGAGGTCCTGCCCATACTCTAGCTCCTGAAGATTCAGTCACAAGCACAATCATGACGTTACATCCCATTTTAAAGGGTTAGTTCACCCAAAAATGAACTTAATGACTCACCCTAATGTCGTTCCACACCCGTAAGACCTCCGTTCATCTTCGGAACACAGTTTAAGATATTTTATATTTAGTCCGAGAGTGTATCCAAGTGTATGCACACTATACTGTCCATGTCCAGAAAGGGAATAAAAACATCATCAAAGTAGTCCATATGTGACATCAGTTAGTTAGTTAGAATATCTTGAAGGATCCAAAATACATTTTGGTCCAAAAATCACAAAAACTACAACTTTATTCAGCATTGTC
The DNA here is from genome assembly GCF_024679245.1 of Pseudorasbora parva. Lineage (NCBI taxonomy): Eukaryota > Metazoa > Chordata > Actinopteri > Cypriniformes > Gobionidae > Pseudorasbora > Pseudorasbora parva. Next base: position 13,979,051 of record NC_090183.1, on the reverse strand, counting down.
TTCTCTTCTGTGTTTGTTTTCAATCCTCAAATAAAGATTAGAACGGTTATGAATCAGCAGATTGTTTCATGATTCAGATCGCCAATGTCACGTGATCTCAGTAGATTGACACGCGATCCGAATGATGAATCAATACGCTGATTCATGACGGTTTGAATCTTTATTTGAGGATTGAAAACAAACACAGAAAAAAAGACTGCTGAATAAAGTCGTCGTTTTTGTTATTTTTGGACCAAAATGTATTTTCGATGCTTCAGGAGATTCCAATTAACTAACTGATGTCACATATGGACTACTTTGATGATGTTTTTATGACCTTTCTGGACATGGACAGTATAGTGTGCAAACACTTTCATTGAAGGAACAAAAAAGGTCTCGGACTAAATATAAATATCTTAAACTGTGTCTGAAGTAGGGATGTTAACCGATGACTGTTTGACCGATGGTTGACCGTATCAACGTTAACCGATCAAAGTTGTCTTTTAAAAAAAAAAAGATCTCTAAATTAGGCTAGTATAGACAGTGGACTAAACGCTACTACAGTAAGCCATCTCATTCCAAAAAAAATTTGTGTGAAGTGAAAAAATCCCTCACACTCAATTTTTCATAACTCGCCTGTTTGTACTTAATAAACCTATAAAAACCTTTGGCGCGAGGTCACAGCGTTTGGGTTTGCGCGCTCACAAGGTTTGCAAAAAGTAAACAGGTTAAAACACTTAAGGTTAGAGCCAGGGCAGACGACAGTATGAAGCCTGCATTCCGCATAAGATGGGCTTACATTTGGAAATATATTATTATCTAAAATTCAGTGGTAACACATAAGGTGTTGATCATCATCTTCTTTATTATTGTTAACACTACCTCGAACTAAGCGGTGTCTCTTCGGAGCTGTCATTTTCTTAAATGAGCCGCGGCAATGTTTCAACCGTTTCAAATTAGCTTCTTACGCTAGACAAATGCCTTTATTTTCAACGCGATCACCTTTTGAAACCAAGTAGCCATTTGTCCTCCAATTACAAACAAGCTCCTCTGCGCCGCGTTTGCTGGACTCATGTTTTGCGCTGTATGGGGATTTTAAAAAAGTGAAGTGAGTGGAAGCGAGGCGGCGGCGCCGGGACAGTGTGTGTGTGAGAGCGGTAGGCAGAGCAGCAGAGAGATCATAGAGAGATGCGACAGAGTTGCAAAATTGCAGGCACGGCTCGTGGCTGTTATTTCAAATAGCGCAGCATATTTTAAACTAATCGGTTAACCGGTTTTAACCGGCTAATGAGGCTCGGTGGTCGGTCAAGAAAATGTTTAGTTTTCACCATCCCTAGTCTGAAGATGAACGGAGGTCTTACGGGTGTGCAACAAAATTAGGGTTGTTTAATGACGGAAATTTAATTTTTGGGTGACTTAAAGGTCCCGTTCTTCACGATTTCATCTTTCAAACTTTAGTTAGTGTGTAATGTTGCTGTTAGAGCATAAATAATACCTGTAAAATTATAAAGCTCAAAGTTCAATGCCAAGCGAGATATTTTATTTAACAGAAGTTAACGGCCGGTTTGGACTACAGCAGGAAGTGCAGGGATGTAATGACGTCACTAGAACCGTTTGTTGACTAACCCTCCGCCCACAAGAACACGCAAAAAAGGGGGTGTGGTCTTGTTGCTCTCCCACGTGGAGAAGAGCACACATTCAGTGCTTGCATCTCCCCGTTATGGTAAGAGGCGGGACCTTTCCGGGCAAAGTGCGCTAAGCTGCTGTCCAATCACAACACGGGAAGCGCTGGCCCAATCAGAACTCGTTACTTATTTCTGAAGGAGGGACTTCATTGAACAAGGAAATCATCAGGCCGTTTTTAGGACAGAGGAAACAGCGCTGTACAGATAAGTAAATTGTGTGAAAAATACTGTGTTTTTACACACGAAACATGAACTCATGTTATATTGCACACTGTAAACATAATCAAAGCTTCGAAAACACTCGAAAACCGGGACCTTTAACCCTTTAATACCAACAAATAAATAACTAAAAGCAAACTTATTAGGAAAATTAACACTTGAATATGCATCTGCATGAGAAGAACTACCTAAAATGACAGAAACATTTTGAAAAATGTATTTCTGTAATTCGATTTTTTATATTCTATTCGACTACATGGAGAGGGTAGGGTTTTGGCTTCACTTTTCAGGAATGTGTGAGGTACGCTTAATTGATAAAGTCCAATGTTTTTATTTTTTAGAGGATTTTTAATATTTTCATATATGTTAATTTGACCATTTCAATAGGCCAAACGCACAATGACATTTTCTTAATGGACTACATTTCAGTAAAATAACATTAGGGATGTCAGGGTCTCTTTGTTACCCAGTTATTTTGACTGATAAAAGGCTTTTATTACAGAATCCTGCTGCCGCAGCCTTTTAGCATTACAATAGCAGTACATTAAATCTCTCTTTTGATGTTATTCATTCAGTGGGACAACACAACATACAGTATGTGCCATTTAAGTCTTTCTAAATAAATTGGATGTGCATTTTAGGACCTTCTCTTAAAAAAGACTAGAGTCCCTTTGCATTCGTGCTTTATTAAAGCTGGAAGTTGCTGCTCTATTGAGCGTTTTAATGGGGGAAATCATTAATACAATAGCTGTTTTGGGGTTGATGGAGAGTGACCGTGTTAAGGCTTTGTTGAGAGCCTGGGAGAAGGTCAGAGAATGTAGAAGTGTGGATTTAATTTATGACTTTAATTATTTGATTCAGACTCTGCCAGGCCATGATTACTTTTTTCTTCTTCATTAGATTAGCAAGCCCTGTAGCGACTCATTTCAGCTAGCTCTAATGCACTGGTCTGTCTCGTGTATATATGGAGTATTAATGTACTGCTGCCTCTGTGAGTGTATGTTTTAAATTGTTTTCCTTCACAGGACATTTCCATCTCTATTTTAGTGCATTTAAATAGACTAAAGGGTTAGTTCACCCAAACTTAACTCACCCTCATGTCATTCCAAACCCGTGAGAATTCTGTTCATCTTTAAAAGTATTTTAATGAAATCTGAGATTTCTGTCCCTCTATTGACAGTCCACGCAATGTTTATCATACAAAAAGATCAAGTCTCTAAAAAAAAACAAAAGACTAAATCGTTCGATTCATATGGATTCGTTTTACCCTCTCTTTATGAACTTTTTAAAGCGCCAAAGTGGTAGTTGTGTAGACTTAATGGAGGGACAGAAATCTCAGATTTAATTTAAAATGTCTTAAATTCCCTTGTGAAAAATAAATATACTCAAATGTATTTGAAATACATTTATTTTATGCTTAGTATACTACAAATTAATTTACATATTACTTAAGATAAATACCCTGCAATTGTACTGTTGGTATAGTCATTTGATATACTTAACCCTTACTGTGCGTTCACACCGCCGGCAGCGAGAGCGTCAAGGTGGCCGGGAGTCATTCATTTTCAATGGGAGTTCAAGTTAAACGGGTTAAAGTCTGCTAAATTGGAACAACTCGTTTTGTACTTAATGCACTTTAGTTATCCAGAAATATTGCTACGGTCTAGTGATATTAAAACACATTTTAGGCTTATAATTAAGAAATATGCATTGTGCAATAAAGGATTCCAAATAAAGTTGAATTATAATATTTATATAAGTCTTGAGCAATGTGTTAATGGATTTGTAGTATACTGAAATAAATGTATTTTGTTTTAGAATTTTTTTTCACAAGGGTTGTTTTGAAAGTTAACAAAAGTCGTATACAGGGTTGGAACGATATTTGGATAACCTAACCATTTAATTCTTGTTTGCTGAGTAATTTCCAGAAGTTGTTTATCCACCTCAAAACCTGTTGCGCCTACATTAGTCGGGTATTTTAAGGTAAATTATTTGTGTGTGCATGCGTGATCACACTCTTTCTGTGTTTTTGTTTCGATGGTGACGAAGTGTCTCTTAATGCTGTTTCTGTTGAGGTGAAGGTCTGTCTGAAGTAAACATCCCCCTCATCTTCAGTCATGCAGTGCACTGTCACAGACACTGCACAATATTCCATCCTAAAACCACCTGACTTGGAGGTTGACCGGTTTGCTTGCTTGTTTTCCTGTCATTGAAATTATCAGGGATGTAAAAACAACACTGGAATATTCATTGCTTAACTAAGAGGTGGGATATTGTGTCAACTAATGCAAGCAGAATGAATATTGTCACAATTTATTTATGCTAAAAGCAATAAATTTGCAGTTTAAATGAAAATGATTCATTTTTTTCCTGCTTTGTTTTTCATTTTTCATTGCTTAAATAATTTCTCGCTGCAATTCACAAAGACATAAACCTAATAGAAAAGTCTGTTTTGCAGTTTGTGGGCGAGCGCTTCAGAGTGCAGACGTGACTGTGAGTGGCAGTCAATATGAAAGCATTCGCTATGATGCCTTTTTACTTGTCAACCCCAAGGCTAGTTTTCACAAAAGGTCAGCCAGACATGTAATCATTCTACAGGAAAAAAAATTACACCCACGGCTCGCTATGTGTGTCTAACAAAATTGACTCTTAATCTGTTTTATACTCATATGAGGACAAAAGCACACAAAAAAAACCCTGCAAATACACAATACAAACTAATAACAGTGTTGCGATTCAAAAAGGTGTTATGAAGTTCCAGCTTGGGCTTAAACTCTTTTTTATTTTTTAGGTTTATTATCATTAAAGTAAAAGCTGAAATAAAATTAAATATGCTGTTAAAAGAAAAGTAAAAGAAATGCTTGCAGAAAATGTGAATAATTTTTTACAAAATAAAAGATCATAAAAAATGCATTCTTTTTTATTTGGTGCTGTCCTAGATCTTTACACAGCCCAATTTTTTTAAATGACGCATTCAAAAGTTTATGAACCATTGATTCTTACTGTGTTGTTACCTGAATGATCTACAGCTTTTTTTTTTGTAATGGTTGTTAATGAGTCCCTTGTTTGTCCTGAGCAGTTAAACTGCCCAACGTTCTTCAGAAAAATCTCACTCGAAACCCTAATAAGTTGATTGAACTCAAATGATTTGAGTAAACTCGTTCCCTCAATTCAATTGAGTAATGGAGTCTCACAAAACTTGTATATTTAAGTTCACTTAACTTGGTGCTCATGTTCACTGTACATAAATTGTTAAGTTCACCAAACTGGGTACACCAGAAGTTCAGTACACCATGCTGGGTACAACCAATCAAAACTTCAACATGCATTGCGGCATGAATAAATTATGCATCTGAGTTGTGACACATTTTCTTTGATTCTCACCATTTGCTTTTACTTTGGCTGTTTTGTTCTGATGTTTTTGTAGCTTGTGTTATGTTCAGAGTTGATCTGTTTATCAGATTTAAAAAAAATTATTATAATAATTGTCACCATTGTAGAGATTCATACACTGATTCTTGATGTCTGTGCATGTCTAACTAATGCCGTAGATTAAAACATTTTGTGCACTAAAAATAAAATAAATTGTTCAATTACCACAAGAGTAAAGAATCTCATGGAAATGTGTATTAATATTTCATTAGACTCTGCATGAGATTAAGGATTATGCCAATACATGATGATGTTATTATCATCAATGATTAAACAACATCACTTGATGATGTTTTCTCTTGACTTTATGTTCCTTCCCAAATGTGTCTCACAAACACAAAACAGCCAAAGAAACATTACATTAAAACATTATTATAATAAATAATTATATTATAATATTATTATAATAAACATTATATTATAATATTATACAGTCAAGTGTCAAGAGCCCAACTAAAGCAAACACTTATCTCCATCATGGTGACTTCCAACAAAACTATTATTTTCATTAAAACAGAAATAAAGTCAGTCTGGTTAGTTATAAGTTAGTTCACATGTTATTATTATGTTTAGTAACTTACTAATTTTTACTTAACGATTTTAAGATTGCACACAATTAAAAAGTCTCCATCTTAATTTGAATCAGCAACAGAAAAAGACCGCCTTTTGTAGATGTCCTCCAATCAGTGAATTAGTTCTTGTTGCCAGACAGAACTCCTTGCATGGCCAATCACATCAAAGCAAGACCAGAGCGAGCTATTTTAATTAATTATGATTTTGAGTTCATTCAACTTGAAATCTTAAGTTTATGTATTTTGTAGGTTAATAAGTTATACTAACTTATATTTTTGAGTTTATGGACTAAACTAGTAATATTTAGTCAAGATTACTTGATTTGTTTAAGTAAAGACAACATTAGGGTTTACAGTGCTCCAGGTCCTGAAAATTCTTCATTTTTCCAGCATTTTTGCACATTTTAACCATTTTTCACAGATTAAGTAGTTCATATACCTTTTCTTTCAATATTTCTGTAAATATTATTTGACAAACTTAAACTAAAGAAATATTAGAAATGTCGCTTGGCAATAAACTAAAATAAGTTTAAGTTGAAGCACCAAAATTAACTGAAATAACTAAAACTGAAATAAAAAATTACTTAAACCTATAGCAACATTTATAAACAAAAAAAAAGTAAAATGACAAAAGCTATAAACAAAATGACTTAAACATTACATAAAAATGAATAGCTTAACAGTCCCCTTAACAGTATTTTTTCAAATGGTAATAACATTTTATCTACTTATAAAAAGGACAGGAAAAGAAGATTTAAAAATCAAAAGCTTTGGTTGAAAAAGATCAAGATCTGAGGGAGAGAATATACTCAGTAGAAAGCTTAAAATGTCCACTTTTAAACGAAGCATTCGAAACGAAAATATGTAATTAAGCAAAGTGCAGTGTTGACGCGAGCAGCTCATGCGTTTCTGTTCAGAATACTGCGCTCCATCACTGCACGAGCTGTGAGTTTAACGTTAACGCATTTTTACATCACTTTAATATATTTTTCTTTCATTTTTTATATTATAATAATTTTATTCTGACACCTTTATTTTATAGTATTTAAAATACAGGCCTATGGTTAGCTTTTATAGACATTTTCAACCGTTTAAGGTTTTTTTCCCGTTGAGCTATTTTTTCCCCCAAAGGTTTCTCTTTCGTTTTATTTTTAGCGTTAGTAGGCTATTTTAAATGTTTTCCAGGTTTCCATGTTTGATTAATGTTTGTATTATTAATAGACTATTATATTTATAATTTAGCCTAATAGCCAATGATATTTTTAGAGTGTTTTAAAACATTTAGCCAAGCCAATGTGCTTCTCTTTGCGCGTGTATAATGAAAACACAACCAACGTCTTATCCATAATTCAATGTTTTGCTTTTACACATATAGGCTACTAGTTATGCATCAAAAACACTAAAAAGGTGAGTGTATGGTAACTACTATTTATAATGTATTTGGCAACGCAATGTCCTGTGAGTTTATCAGTCGTCATTTTTATGATGTCGATTATCGTCTGATAACACTGACTGTTATCGATATCGACATATTTGCTAGACATCGTCGATATATGATAATATCGTCATATCGCCCAGCCCTAATATACTGTTTTGCTAGTATTTGCTAGCTAGTCTTTTTTGATCGTTTTTGAAATTATGCTATATATGCCGACAACACAGCACCAGCTGAATTTTAATATCAGTCAATTTGGCTTGTTTTGTATAAGGTGACAAATCCATGGAACAAATTAAACCAGTAAGTTTTAGTCTGCATATCCATCAAGGCAGTTAATGGGCCAGCTCAGTGTTTGGCCTTTTCCCCTTCGCTTAGTGCTTTCCATCTGTCTTTCTTTACCCACTGATCTGGTGATGGCATTAGACCTGACTTCTTTAATGCAATCATCTCAGTCTTTGCATCACGAACTCCACCATCACAAAACCAAACAAACAGAGAGGGCACGCATTTTTTTCAATCAACAATAGGCTTGAATCTGCTTCGTTGTGGCTTTGTGTAGGATATGGAGTTGGACAAGCTGAATGAAAACAGAGATCATGTGTGTTGCTTGGATACTGGCTAGAATGAGATAAAAATATCTGATGTTAGCCTTGGTCTGATTCCACATGAAGAGCTCCATGGAACCAAATTTTGGAGTCAGAGCAGTATGTTTGGCCTCCAAATAATATTTCCAATTTCAGACTGTCTATTGATTGTTTTATCTTACAACAAGAAAATACTATATATACTAATCAGGCATAACATTATGACTACTGACAGTTGAAGTGAATAACACTGATTATCTCTTCATCATGGCACCTGTGATATATGGTGGGATATATTAGACAGCAAGTGAACATTTTGTCCTCAAATCTGATGTGTTAGAAACAGGATTGGGCAAGCATAAGGAGTTTGACAAGGGCCTTTTACATCACATGGATGGCCAGGTGCGTGTGCACCGCTTACCTGGGAACACATGGCACCAGGATGCACTATGGAAAGAAGGCAAGCCGGCAGTGATGTTATGGGCAATGTTCTGTTGGGAAACCTTGGGTACCATGTGAATGTTATTTTGACATGTACCACCTACCTAAGCATTGTTGCAGACCATACACTTATTCATGGAAACGGTATTTCCTGGGGGCTGTGGCCTCTTTCAGCAGGATAATGCGGTTCAGAAATAGTTTGAGGAACACGAGTTTCAGGTGTTGACTTGGCCTCCAAATTGGCCCACCTCGCAACTCACAGGACTTAAAGTATCTGCTGCTAACATCTTGGTGCCAGATACCACATGCAGCAACACTTTCAGGGGTCTAGTGGAGTCCATGCCTCGGGTCAGGGCTGTTATTGCAGCAAAAGGGGACTAACATAATATTAGATCATTATGTTATGCCTGATCAGTGTATATAAACAGTATTTACTGAACATTCACCCCTAATACTTAGAAGATTTTGAAAACACTAAACAGGGTATTGTCATTTAACTGAAACAAATTAAATAATTTGTTGTTTTAAATCTAAAATAAATATAAAATATAAATACCAGTTGAAAAGCTTAAATAAGAAATGAAGCCTTAAAAATAATTAGTTTAATACTGTCAGGATTCCGGTGTGATTTGCTCTAATTGTTTGTCTACCCCTTGTTTTCCACATGTACACTCTCTGTCTCCTCCCTCCTCGTTATCTCTGATTGCTTTCCACCGTTGTCTCGTGTTCATCTCTCTATTTAATGTCCTGATGTTTTGTTCTCATTGCGCGTTCGTTGTTTCCTCCTGTGTGATCGCTGCCGTGTGTCGTCCGGTTCGTGTTTATTTTTTGTTTGTTTCTTTTTGTTTTTGCATTCACCTTTTGTTTTGCCTCCAGGACTCAGCTGAGACTGTGTTTGCCCGGGCCGTTCTCCTTTCACCTGTTTGTTGGATCTCTGTGAGTCTCTCTCTCTCTCTCTCGTCCTCCCCTGTGGATTCCTCCTTGGATCTTTGGATTTCCGCTGTCTAGCGTATCTCACCACTAGACTGAGCTGCCTTCTTCGCTTCCCTTCGGTACTGTGTATCCTGTGAACTTTCGTTTGTCTTTCAACGTTGCTCATCGGTGTGTCTTGCCTTTAGACTGGATCCGGTTGAGCGTGTATTGAGTTCCAGGGAACGCCGCATTACTGAGTTTTCTCCAGCTGCTGAGACTCGAGGAGGACTGTTCAGTATCGATTGGGAGCATCACACTACCGAGTTTTCTACTGCTGCCCTGAGACCCGAGGAGGACTGTTCAGTATTCAGTGACACTTTAACCTGAGATCCGTTGTGGAGATTTCCTTCACTTTCTGCTCTCATCTTTCTAATAAACTTGTTAACTTGCATCAGATTCCAAAGTCTCGTCCCTCACAGAACGAACGCGCCACAGAATGGAGTCTGCAAGCGGAGAGTCTGTTCAGGCGGCCTTGGCCCAGCAGGGGGCGAGATTGGACCAGCATTCCTCCTTACTCACAGAGGCTTCCCATGATTTCCAACTACTATCTGGTCGAATAACTGAGATCCAGAACAGGTTGGAGCAGGTGGCACAGGTTGTTGGGAGAGGAGAGGGTTCTTCTTCTGCAGCTGAGAGTCAGAGCAGATCTGAACGTGAGCCTCAGGCAGTTAATCCTCCCAATTATGATGGCGACGCCAAGACCTGCAGAGCTTTTCTATCACAGTGCTCCCTAGTTTTCGCGCTCCAACCTCGGAGGTATGCTGCTGAGGTATCGAAGGTAGCATATCTCCTTACTCTTCTAACTGGCAGAGCGCGAGACTGGGGAATGGCAGTCTGGGAGGCACAGGACCCTTGTTGTTCATCATTTGAGTCTCTTCGTTCTGAGATGATCAAACTTTTCGACCGGACGGTACAAGGTGATTTAGCTGCGGCTGAATTGACCCATCTCACGCAGGATGGATCTTCTGTCACAGATTACGCTATTGAGTTTCGGACCTTTGCTGTGTCCAGCGGGTGGAACGATGCTGCCCAGAAAGCCCAATTTTTGAGAGGTCTCAACGAGAACATACAAGATGAGATCGCGTCTCATGATCTTCCCGTCTCTTTGGAAGCAGCTATCGATCTGGCTCTTCGAGTCGAGGCCCGTCACAGGCAGCGGAGGGTTCGTCGCTCATTTCAACATCTTCTCTTCGACCCTTCGTTGCGTGCAAGTGACAACACCTCTACATCATCTTCCTCCTCAGGAGAGCCTATGCAACTGGGCCGGCTCCGGCTTACTGCTGAGGAGAGACAACACCGACTCGTTAACAGCCTTTGTCTTTATTGTGGTAAACCGGGGCATAGGGCTCTAAACTGTCCGGTAAAAGGGACCGCTCGCCGTTAGCTCCGGGAGTATCGGTGGGCGTTTCTCAGATCAGCTCTTCTCTCGGATCCCATACCTTGCTGGCTGTCTCCATCTACTTTGATAATCATGTGTTTCACTCACAGGCCCTGCTGGACTCCGGTGCCGAGGCGAGTTTCATGGACGCGTCTTTAGCCGAGTCTTGGGGCATTCCTGCTGTGCCTCTTACGGATAAATTATCTGCTTTTACATTAAAGGGTCAACACATGGCAGAGATCAGTCACCGCACTCCCTCTGTAAGTCTTTTTGTCTCTGGCAATCATCGTGAGGATGTAAATTTTTTTTTGTTACATTCTTCCCAGTCACCCATTATTTTAGGGCACGACTGGTTGATTAGACATAACCCTCACGTTGATTGGCAGAATAGTGTTGTCTTGTCATGGTCACCGTCTTGTCATGTTTCTTGTCTTGGTCCTGCTCCTTCTGGTCCTATTTGTCCTGTTTTACAGGTTCCTGCGGTTGATATATCGGGGGTTCCGACGGAGTATTCCGATCTACATCGGGTGTTCAGTAAGGCCCGAGCTACGTCCCTGCCTCCTCACCGGTCGTATGATTGTGCTATCGATCTCCTCTCAGGTACTTCTCCGCCTAAGGGTCGCGTTTTTTCCCTTTCTGGTCCTGAAAGAGAGGCCATGGATAAATACATTAACGAAGCTCTAGTCGCCGGTCTCATTCGCCGCTCCACCTCCCCCGCTGGGGCAGGTTTTTTCTTTGTTAAAAAGAAGGACGGCTCCCTTCGTCCATGTATTGATTACAGAGGGTTAAACGACATTACTGTTAAAAATAAGTACCCCTTACCATTAATGTCGACTGCCTTTGAATTATTACAGGGAGCTCGTGTCTTCACCAAGTTAGATCTGCGCAACGCTTATCACTTGGTTCGCATAAGGGAGGGCGATGAGTGGAAGACAGCGTTTAATACCCCTTCGGGACACTGGGAATATTCCGTTTTACCGTTCGGCCTTGCGAACGCACCAGCTGTCTTCCAGACTATGGTAAATGAAGTGTTGGGAGACATGATTAACAAGTTTGTCTTTGTGTATCTAGATGACATTCTCATCTTCTCCCCTTCTATGCAGATACACACCCAGCATGTTCGCCTAGTCTTACAACGGTTATTGGAGAATCAGTTATTTGTCAAGGCGGAGAAGTGTGAATTCCACAAGGAGTCGGTTTCGTTCTTGGGTTTTGTTATCGCCGCTGGGGAGATTCGTCCCGATCCCGCTAAGATCAAGGCAGTCGCTGATTGGCCAGTACCCGACACACGTAAGGAGTTACAGCGTTTTCTGGGTTTCGCCAATTTTTACCGGCGTTTCATCAGAAATTTCGGTCAGATCGCTAGACCCCTTACTACTCTTACCTCTACTAAAGTAGGTTTCCGTTGGAATAACGAAGCTCAGAAGGCCTTTGATGAATTAAAGTCCCGTTTCATCTCTGCTCCTGTTCTTTCTTTTCCTGATCCGGCTTACCAATTTATAGTGGAGGTAGATGCCTCTGATGTCGGGGTAGGCGCTGTTTTGTCTCAGCGGTCACCTATTGACGGGAAAGTGCATCCGTGCGCTTTTTTTTCTCACCGGTTAAACCCAGCAGAGCGTAATTACGACATAGGTAACCGGGAGCTGCTGGCGGTTAGACTCGCCTTGGGTGAGTGGCGCCACTGGTTAGAAGGAGCTTCGGAGCCCTTTCTGGTCTGGACGGACCACAAGAATTTAGAATACATCCGTTCAGCCAGGAGGCTAACATCCAGACAGGCTCGCTGGGCACTTTTCTTTGATCGTTTTAACTTCACCCTCTCGTACCGGCCAGGCTCTAAGAACGTTAAACCTGACGCTCTCTCCCGTCTGTTCGGTGGCACAGAATCTGAGCGGTCCGAGACCATCATCCCGGAGGGGAGGGTGCTTGGGGCTCTCGTCTGGGGCATCGAACAGCGGGTGAGAGAGGCCGGTCGAGGGGTGGAGGTTCCTGAGGGGTGCCCGGTGGGTCGTCTGTGGGTTCCCGAGGCGGTGCGCTCCGATGTTGTCCGGTGGTGTCATGAGTCCAGGTTTGTCGGCCATCCTGGGGTTCGGAGAACGTTGGCTACCGTCCGTCAACGTTTTTGGTGGCCTTATATGGGCCCGGACGTCAGACAGTTTGTGTTAGCCTGTCAGGTTTGTGCTCGTAATAAAGCCTCTCATCTATCATCCGTTGGTCTGCTTAAACCTTTGCCCGTGCCCTCCCGCCCCTGGTCTCACATAGCCCTTGATTTTGTCACTGGCTTACCGGCGTCTGATGGTAACACTGTTATTTTGACTGTGGTGGATCGCTTTTCCAAAGCAGTTCATTTCATTCCCCTGCCCAAACTTCCTTCTGCAAAGGAGATGGCTCAGGTTCTGATTAACCATGTTTTTCGTTTACACGGTCTTCCGACTGACGTGGTTTCAGATAGGGGTCCTCAGTTCATCTCGCGTTTTTGGCAGGAGTTTTGTAGACAGATCGGTGCTACTGCCAGCTTGTCTTCTGGGTATCAACCGCAGACCAATGGACAATGTGAACGGGCTAATCAGGATCTAGGTCGTACGCTCCGCTGTCTGTCGTTCCGTTATCCGAATTCCTGGTGCCAACAGCTACCCTGGGTCGAGTATTCTCACAACTCGCTTCCCGTTTCCTCGACCAATTTGTCCCCGTTTGAGTCATCTATTGGTTTTCAACCGCCTCTGTTCCCATCACAAGAACCTGATGCAGCGGTACCGTCTGCTCTAGCTTTTGTCCGAAGGTGCAAACGCACCTGGAGAAGAGCTAGAACACTCTTATTACAAAGTTCCAGACGAACCAAAGCTGCGGCTGACCGCCACCGACGACCTCCTCCCCGTTACATTTGTGGACAAAAGGTTTGGCTTTCTTCCAAGGATCTGCCTCTCCGCGAGTCATCTCGTAAGCTGGCTCCGCGATTCATTGGGCCATTCAGTATTGTCAAGGTTGTCAGTCCAGTGGCAGTTAAGCTTAAGTTATCTCCTTCTCTTGGTCGGGTTCACCCTGTTTTTCATGTATCCAGGGTTAAACCAGTGATTTTTGCCCCCATTAATTCCCCCGTCTCTACCCCTAAGCCCCCTGCCCCGCTACTAGTGGATGGTGCTCCTGCCTATTCGGTCAGGAGGTTACTAGATGTTCGCCGTAGGGGTAGAGGTTATCAGTATCTCGTGGACTGGGAGGGATACGGTCCGGAGGAGAGGTGTTGGGTACCGGCTCGGGACATTCTGGACCCCGGGTTGATCGAGGATCTCCGTCGTCGCCAAGGTGAGCCCCTCCCGGGTCCGTCCAGTGCCGGACCTGGGGGGGGAGGTACTGTCAGGATTCCGGTGTGATTTGCTCTAATTGTTTGTCTACCCCTTGTTTTCCACATGTACACTCTCTGTCTCCTCCCTCCTCGTTATCTCTGATTGCTTTCCACCGTTGTCTCGTGTTCATCTCTCTATTTAATGTCCTGATGTTTTGTTCTCATTGCGCGTTCGTTGTTTCCTCCTGTGTGATCGCTGCCGTGTGTCGTCCGGTTCGTGTTTATTTTTTGTTTGTTTCTTTTTGTTTTTGCATTCACCTTTTGTTTTGCCTCCAGGACTCAGCTGAGACTGTGTTTGCCCGGGCCGTTCTCCTTTCACCTGTTTGTTGGATCTCTGTGAGTCTCTCTCTCTCTCTCTCGTCCTCCCCTGTGGATTCCTCCTTGGATCTTTGGATTTCCGCTGTCTAGCGTATCTCACCACTAGACTGAGCTGCCTTCTTCGCTTCCCTTCGGTACTGTGTATCCTGTGAACTTTCGTTTGTCTTTCAACGTTGCTCATCGGTGTGTCTTGCCTTTAGACTGGATCCGGTTGAGCGTGTATTGAGTTCCAGGGAACGCCGCATTACTGAGTTTTCTCCAGCTGCTGAGACTCGAGGAGGACTGTTCAGTATCGATTGGGAGCATCACACTACCGAGTTTTCTACTGCTGCCCTGAGACCCGAGGAGGACTGTTCAGTATTCAGTGACACTTTAACCTGAGATCCGTTGTGGAGATTTCCTTCACTTTCTGCTCTCATCTTTCTAATAAACTTGTTAACTTGCATCAGATTCCAAAGTCTCGTCCCTCACAAATACATTTGTTTAAGCTGAAGCTTTAATTATTAACTGGAAATAAAAATAAGAAAAAATAAGTAATAAAATTAAATTAAAATGAAAACTAAAAATATAAAAATAAAATCGATTTAGAAATGTTAATAAAACTCAAATAAAAACAAAAAAAATTAACTAAAATGATTTTTTTTTTTTTTTTAAATTAATTGGCCTACACTTTAAAACTGTTGCCCTCCATAACCCCACCGGACATACAAATTCAGTTGAGAATTTGGCCCCCGGAGGGAGAGAAAAACATGGTGACTATTTTAGGGCTCTTTTTGATTGGCCATTTTACTGTGCACACCTGGCAACCCTGCAACAAGAAGAGTTTTGTCAACTCAAGGGTGAAGTTAATATGATATGGAGTTCTGTAAAAACTCAAAAAGTGAGTCCTGGCCCCATTCATGACTTTTTGCATTCTGGTGTTTATCATTTGCACAGCTGTTTGACGCACTGATGTGCGTAGTGGAGTGGAAATATGCCTAAGGTATACAAACACTGCTCTGGACATACAAGGTTAAGTTAATGGGGTGATCTGTACTGGTTAACAGATGTGTGCCACCATGTAAGTAAACTGAATGTCATCTTAGTTTAAGTTAAGTAAATTATTTAGTTGTGCTGTTGCTATAAGATAGTTCTGATGCATTCTTTGCATTTTTTTTCTCTCTCTCATGTTAAGATAATATTTAAAAGAACAGTGGGGTCTTGTTAGCATGCATGCAGGTTTCCAGAGGTGTGGTCTGTATATCTACACTACGGACCAAAAGTCACTTCATTACATATCTGGGATTAAAAATCAAAAATAAACCAGAATTTTATGAAATTCTTTTAAAGAGGGGTCTGTGGTGTACAATTAATATGAATATTCAAGATTCTTATTTAATTCGATTTTTATTTTTGCTAATACAACTTGTAATGAAAAATATGATTTAAAAAAGGAAGACAGAAATTGGACCAAAATTGGAAATTATCTTATATAGGTCCACATTGTATATTATTCCATATGGAGGGATGAGCCACTGTTGATCTGTTTGTTGTTTTATGAAAGATTATTTGCCAAAGGTAAGGAACTGTATTATTTTCCCCTTTCTTTCTGACACACTCAGTCTTTCTCTCTCTCTCTCTCTCTCTCTCTCTCTCTCTCTCTCTCTCTCTCTCTCTCTCTCTCTCTCTCTCTCTCTCTCTCTCTCTCTCTCTCTCTCTCTCTCTCTCTCTCATATGTGTAGTGTTATCCGCTTCTGCAGAAAATGACAACAATGCAAAACTGTTGTTGTTGTCTTTTATATAATTATGATAAGGGGGAAAGCAACATTTTGAGGTCACATGCAGTGACATTCTTTACATTTATCAGTTCCAAATTTGTCCCTGTAATAAAGTTCTACAAGGATTTTTTAAATTCAACATAATACAGAATTCAGCCATAATTCTCTCATAAACATGCAAGTGCAAACATTGCTGGACAATATATAAAACTTTCCAAACGTAGTCATTTAACATTAAATTAGTAGAACAAATTACATCTGGCACTGAATGTTGCACAAAATAGACTATATCCAGCATTAAGAAGTGCTTTTGTTACACATACAGTACAAAATTATTTATTTGTTATTAAACTTTAAATGCATTACTTAAAATACATGCTTTATTATACCCACATAAATTAGCAGTCTGAAAACAGCAGTTTGTTCTACAAGCATTAATCACATGAACATGAATTACTCATGGTCCATAAAGTGGGCCAAATAGTCCATGTTAGAAATTGTCCACTATTTGTATATTCATTTCAGTCACCAGGTCTCACGGCACACGTCCACCTTTACTTTCCCCAGTGGAAACAGTACTGAATCATAAATGCAATGTGCCTGTTTCTTCTAGAACCTCTCTTCGTTTCTGGAGGACAATACGGATGGTTACGCACATTACCAACGCTTGCGTCCCATCTGACAATGACACTTTTACGCACTAGTATGATCCAACGATGACCGCTTCGACATCCTTTGACGGTCTTCTGTCCGTGACCAGAAAGTTGATCATGCCCTCGGACTTAATGAGCAAGTTACAGCCTAAAAAGAAGATGCCGAAGACCACGGTGAGCGCCAGCACGCACATCACCGCGATCTGCACCGCGCGCATGATGAACACGCTGCGCTCGTCCAGCCCCGCCGTGGACACAAACCCGCTGTCCGTCACCACCGAGGACAAATTACAGCACGACAGAAAGCTCTCGCTGCTTCTGTTGGAGAACAGAGCACTGTCCGTGTCGTTGAAAACTGTTGAATTCATTCTGAACTGCTCTCCGGGGTCAGAGAGGAGCAGGTGCGTACAAAAACACCGGCTGAAGTTTCCTTCAGTTCTTTAAAGTCACAAGAGTAAACCAAAGTCTTGACAGAATTCATGGGCCGACATGCAGTAGAGAGGGTGTTCTTCTCGGACCTGTTGTGGAGGTAGTTAAGGGCTCTGGTCTGCAGAGGACAGGGGTCTGACTCCTGAGAACTCACATAATCAGGGCGAGATCATCCCCTGCGACTAGAGTTCAGTGTTGAGCGGCGGTTACAGGGCTTTTCGTTCGTATTGCGCCCCCTTTGACACAATTTGAAAACGATACAGAGGCTGGTATAAACTAGTTACCAAAGTCACGATATGTATATTTCTTTGAACTAACCAGTATCTTTCTGTATGCATGCCAGAAAGGCTATTTGTTTTGAATGACTGTTCATTAGTCTTCATTTCGGATAGTGAGGAGTGTGTATTAAGTTAATCACTTACTATTTCTTTGCTAGTCACTTTGTCAGTAGTGACAAATTACTATTATAGTGTTACTAATAACAAAATGAAAATATTGCCATTAATTTGTATGTATGTAATTTAGAAATTACTATTAAATCCATTTGTAACTGGTAAGCCATATACTACTTATTTGTTGTTAACTTGTAATTATTCAAATAATCGAATCATTTAGACTCGTCACATTTTAGTAAGATTTGTAAAGAAATAAGGGTAACACGTTTAGTGTCTGTTACATATATTACATGTACTTACCATAATAATAACATAAAATTATGCATAATTACATGCAACTAACCCCCAACCTAATCCTACCCTGACAGTAAGTACATGCTGTTAATAAATATTACTCAGTACTTAAATATATAATTACGATGTAACAATGACACCTTAAAATAAAGGGTTACACTTTACAGTAACACTTTATTTTACAGTGTCCTTGTTACAATGTACAGTATAAATATGAAAGAATTTTCCATATTGTTTTTTTACAGGTGTTTTACCTGTTTTTTGAATAACACATTGCATTAGTTTGTGTTTTAAGGGTTAACAGAAATTTCCGTAAAATTACTGGATAATGTACTGGCAGAAAATTACCAGTACATTTTCCGTTTTTATTTTTTACAGTGTACATGTTTCATATACCTACCATATTAATAACAGTAAATTATGCATAATTAGTTAGTTAATTAATATTACTCAGTACTGACACCGTAAAATACAGTGTAACCTTAAAGGAATAGTTCACCCAAAAATGAAAATTTTGTCATCACCCTTAAGTTGTTCCAAACCTGTACGAGTTTCTTTATTCTGCTGAACACAAAAGAAGATATTTTGAAGAATGTTTGTACCAAAGCAGATAGAGCAACCATTCACTACCATAGTTTTTTTTTTTCCCATATAGCCAATGGTTGCTCTATCTGCTTTGTTACAAACATTCTTCAAAATATCTTCTTTTGTGTTCAGCAGAAGAAAGAAACTCGTACAGGTTTGGAACAACTTGAGGGTGAATAAATGATGACAGAATATACATTTTTAGGTGAACTACCCCTTTAAGGTGTCTTTGTTACACTATAATTTTACATTTAAGTACTGAGTAATATTAAGTACATGTACTTATGGTTAGGATAAGGGGTTTGGTTTATGGTTAGTTGTATTACCAAATAAAGTGTAACCGAAATGGGTTACATTTTAATAATTAACTACATGTACATATAGGGTTAGCGTTAGGATTAGGGTGTGGTTTAGGTTAGTTGCATGTAATTAAGCACAATTTAAAGTAATTGGCATGTAACATGTACCAAAGACACTGTAAAATAAAATGTTACTAATAAAAAGAGGTTTTGTAATACCATCTCATACATATTATACATATAGCCAAATATTAAAGCTGGATTATAGTAACTATTGGAATAGTTAATAATAAGTAAGTGGTCCATATAGTATCTGGAATAGTTACCAGAATCAGTGGAATATTCATTTGTCACAATTGGGATAGTGACCTGCAACTATTTAATCAATACTTTTCATTGAACAAAAAATTCTAATCACTAATAGATTACTTACTGGTAATTAAAAATAAGCATTAACTAGATACATGTAAGTACATGTTTAAATGGCGTGCCGTGACAGAAAACTAATTCAATATTTAATTAGTCCTATTTTACTTGGCTTTGATATATTAAATGTTATGTTCATTATTTTTAAATGTGTTTTGCGCACAGGAACTAATGACTAATTAGTTGAAAATTGAGCATATTGTTTAGTCTGCAGTCACACATGCAGCAGAGGGCAGAGTTGCTCCTGAAATGTGTCATGTGGGGGGTGTCCCACTATAGCTGTCTCTTTACTGTCATGTGAACATGTTGCAGGAAATAGGCTAGTGTTTTAATTACAGCCATGTTGATCTTACAAGATCCAGTTCACGCATTTTAATCAAATAATAGAGCTAAACAACCCAATGCGGGAGCTGAAGCACACATCGAGCCGCTATGCTGTGGCTCACAGTTGGGTTTAACTTGAAAATTGAAATCCATAATTAATGAAACTGCATAAACCCTCAGGAATGAGTGTTGTGCTTGTAAACATATGGATATAGAACAGCCGGATTACCATAGAAATATACGGGAGCAGCATTTCCATTAGACGCCACTGAGAGGTTGTGCAACGTGGCAGTTATAGATAATCTTTTTAATATACTTCTGTTGACACAGTCATGTGAATGTCATACATGCCTGTAGCAATTGACTTGCGCAATATGGATCATTCAATGCTCCTGTAACTACTGGTTATAGTGTTCATTTTGCTTAGAAATCACCACATCTTAGACATGTTTTATTTCATGCTCTCTCAGGGTTAAATGTGTCTTGAACAAGCACTTAACAGCCTCAAAGCTCTTAGATATTAGGCATATAATAAGTCCTAAAAGCCCCTTTTATGAAGCATTCAGCGGTGGGTGGAAAAATCGATCATGGAGGGTGCTTAGAACCTCTCAAATCTGGCCTTTTAATCAACAACCAGGTAAACAGGATCTGTGCAATGTAAACACATCCCACAAGGCGTCTCCTGGAGGAGGTCCATCAAACAAGGGCTTTTTGAGCAACACTGGGAAGTCCTCTTGTATGAAGCCTATTTTACATGTCCTCTCTGTCCTGTATTACCATCTCTATGTGTATATGAATCATCGGGCCTATTCAGGAGAGAGAGAGAGAGAGAGAGAGAGAGAGAGAGAGAGAGAGAGAGAGAGAGAGAGAGAGAGAGAGAGAGATGTGCTCTCAGGACACAGTGCTATTCCTGTCTGGGTGTTTCTGAGCACATTGAAATGCGCTCTCTTCAAAATGCTTTCACTGAGCGCTTGCTTCCCTCAGTGGTGGGGGGGAGAGAGAGAGAGAGAGAGAGAGAGAGAGAGAGAGAGAGAGGAGGAAGAAGTGTGGGTGGCTTTGGGTAGAACAAGCTACAGATGGAAGAGTACAGAATTTGTCATATGCATGGAGAGATTCAGGAAAGGTAGAAGCAGCATCTGAAATGATTGCGGGGGGGGGGGGGGGGCTAAATGTTTGTGTATTTTAATAAAAGCTCAACCTTATGAGGATGTTGATCAGATAGAAATGAAAATATGTTTAAAAATATCTACTTTAATACCTATTTGGTGTGGAAAATTGGTTTTGAGCTTACGTGTGAGCTGATAAATGTTTATATGTGAATACAACTAAGCCTAAATTCAATCTGTTCATAACACTCTAAAAAGTAATTTAGGGGACCTGTTACCACAACTTAAATAAATGTATAAAAATTCAAATGTATTGTTTTAATTAAACCTAGAAGTTACAGACATTATTCTGTAGTTCTGTTGACATAATAATGTTGATCATTACATCAACTTAATATCATCTGTAATTTAAACTCAAATTTCTGTTTTAATTGACTTGTTCATTTAATTGTAAAAAATTACTTTTCCGTCCGCTAGAGGGCGCTTATTCAAAACAAAGGTGTAGTTTGATGACGCCAAGTTTAAGTGCAGCATCTTTTAGACATGTGGTCTTCACCTCAGCCGGTGGAAAAGAATCGGGATAGGACTCGGGTAGAAGTTCATGGATGCGGTTATTAAAACTACACTGTGTAACTTTTTTTGTCTATTCTTAGCTAAAAACACTTAGTTCTTTCAAAAAATATATGTGCTCATTAATGTATATTTACTTCTTTCAAGTAATAAAGTATTCTCGTAAGTTTATAAAATGCCATTGAAAATACATACGGGTGAGGGGTTCGAATGCTGGTCGTCAGGTTGCCCCTCCATCTTGAAAGTACATATATATTATCACAGGTCTGTTCTGAAAATAAAAATGCAAATAATAAAATTAAATTAAAGGTCCTGTTCTTCGCGATCCCATCCAAAGCGGGAAATACCCGTAAATTCAAGCTTCGCATTTCGCGTACCTCTAAGCTCTCCCTCGAACCTCCGTCACATCAACTGATCTCTGCTCACGGAGAAAATGATATAGCCTACAATGTAAACTTTGCCTTACGCGATGTCGTACAATATACAGAATAACGATAGCACTGATAAAAGTTACTTTACTAAGATTAGCTTGCATTCGTCTGGGAACCTGATAGCTGATGTTAGCAATGAAATTGTAAAAAAAATTACGAAACATAAAACTATTATTCATTTTACATAGATGTCATAACGTACATGTTAGGTGACAAATTAAATAACTGCAAATTATAATAGTTTTCTAAAGTAACCTCATCACTTGAAGGAACACTCATGGCCAACGTCAAACTGGAAGCCATGTTAATCTTGGACTAAATAGGCCACCGTAGGAGATAAAAGAAATCTGAATTGAGAAGAACAGAAACTAATACTCACTGGATGGTCATAGTGGACACAGTGTAGCTTTAACAATACTGTAGTATGAAGCAGAGCAGGACCGAGTGTTGAGAAGCTGAGCAAGGCCACTGGAGCGATTGTTAATGTGATGAACAACACACGCCTCGCGAGCAGCGAGACTTTTATTATGACGGGACACAGTCACCGGCGCTATTTCTGCTTTTCCGATCACGAGTATGAGGTAACGCAGCTCTGTTTATCATATTAGATTCATTTGAGTGTGTTTAAGATTATGTTATGACGTTATTCTGTGCGTTCGCTTGGCGGCTGCGGTGACACGTTCACACTGCTAAGAGTAAAGCGTTTCTGCAGAATAAAACCCGAAACGGAGGGTAACGCAGTTATGACGCAATTGACAGGTTACTCCTCACACGACCCGGTTCCTTGGTTGAAATTGCAATTTACTCACAATTTACAAATAGTTGGAAACATTTGGGATATTGTAAGTACACAACTGAACAAAATATATAACACTGGCCTAGTGGTTTTTGGATATTTTACTGCAAAAATCTTACATATTGCCCCTTTAACTAATATTAACAAATGAAACTTTATTTTAAAGTGTTACCAAAATGGCAAGTATCACATTGAATTAAACATGAAAAACCAAAATAGCATTTTCTTGTAATTTGTATTGAATAATCTTTATTTTATTTACAACTTAGAAATATATATTTTTTACAGTGTGTGATGCATGACTCATCTGGCAATAACATTCATATTTATGCATTAATGTAAATTAATAATGAAAGCTACAGATGGAAGAGTAAATAAATTTGCCATATAGAGATATTCAGAAAAGATGGACAAAGAGGAATCTGAAACGATTGCAGGGTAATAAAAACAAAGCTAAATGTTTATGTATTTTAATATACATTATATTGCCAAAAGTATTGGGACACCCATTCAAATCTTTGATTTAGGTGTTCCAATGACTTCCACAGGTGTATAACATCAAGCACCTAGGCATGCAGACTGCTTTTATAAATGGAAGCAATTGGGTACAACAGCAACGTAAAATCACAGAGTGGTGTCAGTGCTAACAGCGCTAACTTTCACCAGTCGCCAAGTGCAATGCAAAGCGTCAGATGCAATGGTGTAAAGCACACCGACACTGGACTCTAGAGCAGTGGAGACTTGTTCTCTGGAGTGACGAATGTTTGCTTCTCTGTTTGGCAATCCGATGAACGAGTCTGGGTTTGGGGTTGCCAGGAGAACGGTACTTGCAGAACTGCATTGTACCAAGTGTAAAGTTTGGTGGAGGGGGATTTTGGTGTGGGGTTGCTTTTCATGGGTTGGGCTTGGACCTTTAGTTCCAGTGAAAAGAACTCTTAATGGCACTTTTAAAACTTACCAATACATTTTGGACAATTTCATGCTCCCAACTTTGTGGGAAGAGATTGGGGATGGCCCCTTCCTGTTCCAACATGACTGGACACCAGTGCACAAAGCAAGGTCCATAAAGGCATTGATGAGCGAGTTTGGTATGGAGGAAGTTGACTGGCCTTCACAGAGTCCTGACCTCAATCCGACAGAACACATTTGGGATGAATTAGAGCGGACACTGCGAGCCAGGCCTTCTCGTCCAACATCAGTTCCTGGCCTCACAATTGTGCTTTAGAAGAATGGTCAAAAAATCCCATAAACACACTACTAAACCTTGTGGAAAGCCTTCACAGAAGAGTTGAAGCTGTTAAAGTTGCAAAAGGGTGGGCCAACTCCATATTTAAACCCTACGGACTAAGAATGGAATGTCATTAAAGTTCATGCGCATGTAAAAGGCAGTCCCAAAACTTGTGGCAATATAGTGTATCTTATAGTGTATTATAGGTAAAAGTGAAATGCCTTCAGAATTACTTTTTTTTTTTACTCAGAAATTGGTAGTAAATTTCACAAACAATTACAAAGAAATAGCAAGTAACTGTGAATTACATAACATTTTAAATTGGAAAAATCACGTTTAACAGTGTATGATGCATGATTCCTCTTGGCAGTAACATTTATATTTGTACATTAATGTAATAATCTTTTCATATTATTAATTAAAGCTACAGATGGAAGACTACAGAAATTTGACATATGGAGAGATCTAAAATGATAGCAAAATATCTCTGAATTTTAATTTAGGCTCAGCCGCATGATTATTTTGATATGGTAGAAGTTGATTTCTTTTTTTCTTTTTTTTTAAACCTATTATGCATGACTCATCTGGCAAAAACATTTAAATTTGTGCGCTAATGTAACATAATCTCTTTATGAATAAAAAATTGCCTCTGTTTTCTTAAAAGCTGCCTATTTTAAAGTGTGCCTTGCATTCTAACACGATTTACACGAATACTGGGCAGGCTGTGTATATTTTCAGTATGAACAGTTATATTTTACAAATATTATATAGTCTTTCCTCTGAGAGCAGTTCTGTTAAAACATGATCTAAAACCAAAAATATATGCTTCAGATTTATTCATTGGAAGTAAAAAGGCAAGTTGGCTGGGTGATATGTATCTGTTGGTACAGACTTCAATTTCTAATCTCTGGGGACAAGAATGTTTAATGTCAGGGCTTTTAAAGGCATCACTCTGACGAACTCTGCCATCTAGTGATTATCACATGAGAGGAATAGCGGTTACTGATTGGACCTTCCCAACCTGTCATTAGCTTCCCATTGTGCAGATGAATCTATAGTAAACAAATAGGCAGACCTGCTTGTCAAGAGTCAGAAAAGGACGAGAAGGCGTTTTTAGTTACAGTGCCGGTGGTGGTAAAATTCTTCTCACATTATTCCAACGGTTATGTGTCCTTCTCACCAGTGACATCATTAGAAGCTGTCTGGACACATTACATCACATTTCATTATGCTCCAGCGGTATAATTATTTATGTAGGTCATTAAGGCATTCCCGAGAAGACTAGGCAAGTGTCTTGAGGAAAACCTCGGCTGGTGTGAAGCAGTTACGATGTGCTTTTGCAGCATTTAGACAAGAGCATGCTGTGTCTGACGCTTGCTCTAGTAAGCTTGCCGTTGGTGTTTGCATGTGTGTGGAATTGTCCTTGGCGCAAACACCCTTAAGCCTGTTCTACACTAACCTGATACTTCACTACAAACAGAGCATCCTAATTTGGATTTGAATGCTTCCAAAAACAAAATAGTCTAAACTAGAATGCGCTCTTAGAGGAAAATGTTCTATATTACATAGAACCTAAAGGGTTCTGGCAGGCACTTCAGAAGCTTTTATGGGTTCTAAATGGGATCATGTTATGGATTTAAATGTTTTGTTTTTGTTTCATTTTTTTATTTTGATTAAATGTATTAAAAAGCTTGTAAGCATGTGCTATTATTCCAAACAATTTAAATAACCTGTTAAACATGAAAGTACTATGCAATCATTTAAAGTGCCCCATTGTGCTTTTTTGAATATATGCAGCAAAGTGAATGTAAAATGGCTGCAAAGCATCAAATTGCATTTCAGATAAAGTTATTGCCTCCTAAAGGAGAGAAATCGAACCTGAACTGCTGAAATGAGTCATCTGCAATTCCAGTCTTACTTCCTGTTCTAAAAAGTAATTGAGGGGACCTGTTATCACATTTTAAAGGGGGCATAACACACAGTTTCTGCCAATCTCATGTTAAAGGGTTAGTTCACACAAACATGAAAATTCTCTCATTAATTACTTACCCTTGATGTCGTATGACACCCGTAAGACCTCTGTTCATCTTCGGAACACAAATGAAGATATTTGTGTTGAAATCCGATGGCTCAGACAGGCCTTCATTGACACCAATGTCATTTCCTCTCTCAAGACCCATAAAGACACTAAAGACGTTGTTACAAAGCCCATCTCACTACAGCGGCTCTACAATCATTTTATAAAGCGACGAGAATAGTTTTTGTGCGCAATTTTAAAAAAAAATAACGACTTCAAAAATAACGATTTCAAAACAAATTTTCGAACGGTATGAATCAGCGTATTGATTCATGATTCGGATCGCCAATGTCACGTGATTTCAGCAGTTTGGCAGTTTGACACGCAATCCGAATCATGAATCAATACGCTGATTCATAACGGTTCGAAACATTGTTTTGAAATCGGCCTATCACTATATAAGTCGTTATTTAGTCTTTTGGCCCACAAAAAAATTCTTGTTGCTTCATAAAATTATTATAGAGCCACTAGTGAGATGGGCTTTGTAATGACGTCTTTAGTGCCTCTATGAGTCTTGAGAGAGGAAATGACATTGGTGTCAATGAAGGCCTGTCTGAGCCATCGGATTTCAAAAAAAAAATTGTGCAAAAATTTGAATTTAAATTACAGACGATATTAAATTGATGTAATGATCAACATTATTATGTCAACAGAAGTAAGGATAGACACAACTGTCTACAGAATAAGGTTTGCAACTTAAAAGGTTTAATTTTAACAATACAATTTTTACTTGCAACCATGGCAGGTTTTAATATGTTGTAGTAACTTGAATGAAATTGTCTTAACTTTGGAAATTAGGCAGTGGATTTCCAGTTCCCAGCATGCTTTGCATTGTGCTGAAGAGATACATGATAGTAAACCCTACATTGACTTTATAAGCAATGACTGCGCCAATCTTATATGCAATATCTTACTTGTTTATTAAATATACATGTTAAATAAGTTTATGTTAGCATGTCCTATAATAGCTGTTGATTTGAAATGAAATAGATCAGAATAATGAAGGGCTACAACTCTGGTAGTTGGAGTGACCAATTTTTTGGTCGGTGTGTAAAAACTGACAACACAGGCTCATCCTAACTGTAACTCTCAATGAAGTCAACGCTTTACACTTGTTAGGAGCTTCTTTTTTATGGATGTTTTGTGTTTGGTGAGCTAATAACATCAATACTAACAAATGATGATGGTAATGATGACTGATGGTAGTGGTAATGGAAATGCTAATGGTGAAAATAATAATAATAATAAAAATATAAAAAATATAATAATAACAATGTATGTTCTTCCAAATACACATTGAGAATATCTTATATTTGATATATTAAATAAATGTCAATTAGTGCTGCTTGTGTGGAGTTAAGGGTAGGCATAATAAGCTTTAGCTTCAGCCTTTGTTCAATAAGAGTGTAAACCTTTTTATTTATTTACTTTTTTTATTTTATTTTTGGTTATGTATGTTTGCATGCATATACCGAATTGTATGTATGTACCTATATGACTTATGCTATTTTGTGTAAAATGATTTTAACTGGAATTTTGCTTGTTGACCAAAAACTAAATAAATAAAATACTAAAAATGTATATTTTGTACAATTAATTGTCATCCAGGTATCGCAGACTCACTCTGTTTTTTCAAACAAATGCAGCTGCTGACATTTTTTCAACAATTGTTTTGTACACTGTAATGGATTATTAGATAACAAACAGGTAGATTTTAAATCCATTTAATCTCAAATCCATATCTCTTATCCTCATATTTATTTATGTGGTGAAATACTGTAACAGTAGCCCTTAGTTTGAACTTTTAACTTGCAAGCAACTGCATTCTTCATGGAAGCTTTGCATTTAAACACCTGATCAAATATTTAAACTCAGGTAAATATTTCGTGTTTAATCATTTACTTATTTTGGCAAGTAGTCATGTAATAAGTGGGATAATGTGCATCCAGCCAGGTGTTATCAAAGAATAAACACCTTCAAAATGATGCTAGTCCTGATTACTCTGTCAGGTTTATTCTGTGATAACAACCAGCTGGATGTACATTATCCCTTACATAATGCCCACATATGGTAATAAGTGGCTGCCTGTGAACACCGTCTTCTTTGCCCCGCCCTCAAACACTAGTTGTAGCTAAGGCCTTTAAAGTTTGGTTTGTGTTGCTGTTTTCTGCGCTGTGAATCTACTTTGAATGCACTTTAAAAAGATAAGGACTCAGGCTCAAATTGAGACGGTAAAACCAACACCGTTTGTTACTGTTCGAATCATTGTGTATTAAGTGCTGAGGAAGTCTCCGGAGCTGAAATTCAAATGGTAATGGGCATTTAGTTTCCGGCACGTGCTATAAGCGATGACCAATCACAACAGACTGGATCATCTGAACAATCAGAGCAGAGTAGGCTCTCATAAAGGACGGGTTTTAGAGAGACTGAATCTTCGAAAGAACCGTTTTCAGACTCTTTGAGAAATTAGGTGATGTGCAATGTACAGGGAGTGCAGAATGATTAGGCAAATGAGTATTTTGACCACATCATCCTCGTTATGCATGTTGTCTTACTCCAAGCTGTATAGGCTGGAAAGCCTACTACCAATTAAGCATATTAGGTGATGTGCATCTCTGTAATGAGAAGGGGTGTGGTCTAATGACATCAACACCCTATATCAGGTGTGCATAATTATTAGGCAACTTCCTTTCCTTTGGCAAAATGGGTCAAAAGAAGGACTTGACAGGCTCAGAAAAGTCAAAAATAGTGAGATATATTGCAGAGCGATGCAGCAGTCTTAAAATAGTTAAGCTTCTGAAGCGTGATCATCAAACAATCAAGTGTTTCATTCAAAATAGTCAACAGGGTCGCAAGAAGCGTGTGGAAAAACCAAGGCGCAAAATAACTGCCGGTGAACTGAGAAAAGTCAAGCGTGCAGCTGCCAAGATGCCACTTGCCACCAGTTTGGCCATATTTCAGAGCTGCAACATCACTGGAGTGCCCAAAAGCACAAGGTGTGTGCAAAACTCAGAGACATGGCCAAGGTAAGAAAGGCAGAAAGTCGACCACCACTGAACCAGACACACAAGCTGAAACGTCAAGACTGGGCCAAGAAATGTTTTATGGACTGATGAAATGAGTGAGTCTTGATGGGCCAGATGGATGGGCCCGTGGCTGGATTGGTAAAGGGCAGAGAGCTCCAGTCCGACTCAGACGCCAGCAAGGTGGAGGTGGAGTACTGGTTTGGGCTGGTATCATCAAAGATGAGCTTGTGGGGCCTTTTCGGGTTGAGGATGGAGTCAAGCTCAACGCCCAGTCCTACTACCAGTTTCTGGAAGATACCTTCTTCAAGCAGTGGTACAGGAAGAAGTCTGCATCCTTCAAGAACAACATGATTTCCATGCAGGACAATGCTCTATCACACGCGTCCAAGTACTCCACAGCGTGGCTGGCAAGAAAGGGTATAAAAGAAGAAAATCTAATGATATGGCCTCCTTGTTCACCTGATCTGAACCCCATTGAGAACCTGTGGTCCATCATCAAATGTGCGATTTACAAGGAGGGAAAACAGTACACCTCTCTGAACAGTGTCTGGGAGGCTGTGGTTGCTGCTGCACGCAATGTTGATGGTGAACAGATCAAAACACTGACAGAATCCATGGATGGCATGCTTTTAAGTGTCTTTGCTAAGAAAGGTGGCTATATTGGTCACTGATTTGTTTTTGTTTGGTTTTTGAATGTCAGAAATGTATATTTGTGAATGTTGAGATGTTATATTGGTTTCACTGGTAAAAATAAATAATTGAAATGGGTATAAATTTGTTTTTTGTTAAGTTGCCTAATAATTATGCACAGTAATAGTCACCTGCACACACAGATATCCCCCTAAAATAGCTAAAACTAAAAACTAAAACTAAAACTTCCAAAAATATTCAGCTTTGATATTAATGAGTTTTTTGTGTTCATTGAGAACATGGTTGTTGTTCAATAATAAAATTAATCCTCAAAAATACAACTTGCCTAATAATTCTGCACTTCCTGTATATTATGAGAAAATTAAAGTTTTTTGACCTTGGATGCGTGTAAATCTAGTAGACCTCCAAAACTAAATTGGAAACCTTTAAAATACGTAGATTAATATGAGCACTTTAAGACAGGGGTTTTCAAACTTTATGATGCCAAGGACCCCCAAGTATGATGAACTTTTATGCGGGACCCCCTTCCTAAAATCCATCTATTTTTTATTTAGGCATAAGAAAAAACATTTAAAACTGTTAAATTAAAACACAAAAACACATCAGTTGTGTGACATTATAAATACAAAATATGGTTTTCAAACTCAATAAATTGGCTATAGCCTACTTTAATGTTGGATGTAAAAACATAAAGAAAAATTATTTGTACAATAAACGTATGCAAGCAGCTTACGTACTGCGTTACAACCCCAATGAGTGAGATAAAGGGGACTCCGAAGAAAGATGCAAACATTTATAATTCTGGAAAGTAGCCTATGTACATGGCAAGAGAGGAGAGAAACATTTAGAATAAAACTGAATGTTTGGTAGACTTTATCCATTTTTGCTTTGTCTTTTTATTCTCTGAAATTTTCTGAGGACCCCTTAGAACCTTCTGGAGGACCCCTGGGGGTCCCCGGACCCCAGTTTGAAAACCCCTGCTTTAAGACATGTCTCCCTATATAGAACATTTTTGGCAAGAATATCTATATAGAAACCCATCAAATCCTTTTTTCTAAGAGTATGTTCAGCAAAAGGACTTATAGCCACTCACTGTATTTGTCTTTGCTTCCAAAAGATCTACTGTGCATGTGTGAATGTGCAACTTATAATTGGAGAGATATTCCTGATGAATTTCTGTTACAGTCTTCCACTGTGGATAGTGCTGACACTTACAGAGCAGCAGAGTCAGTCCATTATAGACTGGAAGTCATTTGCATGACTCCAAAATAACACACTAATTGTGCCCTTATCTTCCAGCACCCCGCTTGGCTTGATGGAAAATCGAGAGTTGGAAAAGGACACACAGATGTGAAATAGAGTTCAGAGTGAGTGTTTATCTTTACGATGGTGTCAGAAAATGACAAGTATTGTTGGTCATAACAGTTTGCTTTAGAAGATTTATCAAATGAAGAATGTGTTTTGTTCCCCCTTCTCTATCTGACACTGATGTGACAGTATATTAATCACCTGTATCTTTTTCATCCATCATTCTGACACATAAACGGCCAAGTATATTAAAGGCTGGACATGAATTATTTTCTAATAAATTGCATGTTGGTGCACAATATTTAGTGACCTTCAGGGTGCCCATGTCTGTTTATGTTTTGATGCCAAAACCCGGAGCAAATTCTGTCATTTCAAATCACATGTAAATGTCTTATTCTTGCTTTTTTTGTTTTTTTTAAAATAAGCTGATAGTAGTTATCAGGTCGGGACAGAATATATATATATATATATATATATATATATATATATATATATATATATATATATATATATATATATATATATATATATATATATATATGTATATGTATATGTATATGTATATATATATGTATATATATGTATGTATATGTATATGTATATATATATATGTATGTATATATATATATATATATATATATATATATATATATATATATATATATATATATATATATATATATATATATATATATATATATATATATATATATACTTATTTGCAGCTGTATCATACAAATAACTAGTTTTGAAAAAAAACAAATTATGTCTCTCACAGTGGACACGCACCTACAATTCCAGACCCCTCCATGATTTCCAAGTGAGAACTTGGAAATATATAATTATAAAAGTGAGTCTGTATGTTTATATAATATAATATTATTATATTATTATATTATATTATATAAACACACAAACTCACCTAAAGGATTATTAGGAACACCTGTTCAATTTCTCATTAATGCAATTATCTAATCAACCAATCACACTGCAGTTGCTTCAATGCATTTAGGGGTGTGGTCCTGGTCAAGACAATCTCCTGAACTCCAAACTAAAAGTCAGAATGAGTAAGAAAGGTGATTTAAGCAATTTTTTGTGTGACATGGTTGTTGGTGCCAGATGAGCCAGTCTGAGTATTTCACAATCTGCTAAGTTACTGGGATTTTCACGCACAACCATTTCTAGGCCGGAGACACACTGCAAGCGTGGTGTGAGCGTGGCGTTTCTGCTGCGTGTCAGCCGCGGGGCGTTTTCTCTTTCTTTGCACACCAGAAGTCTGACGCGGCGCTGCTGCTGCTATTAATGTACAGGGAAGCCCTATACTTCATGTAAAATACAAATATATTGCCTATTGATACAGCAAAGACAACGTCAGCAGTAGCTTATTGACCATACATATCTATGGTGTTGTCGGCAAAATAGGCTACAGAATATTTCGGTCTGTGTTGACAGGTTTAATATTTCAAAATCGATAATTATGTTGTTTTTTATTATTACAAATAGGCCTATATCTGCATTTATGTTAACCTACCTGCATTTATGAAACCTAATTCATTTATTAATATGTATGTGTCAAAATTACATATAAACATATTTTCCTAATCTATTTTGCCTGAAATCGCTTCCAACACGCTCGCGTGTCGCGTGAAAAACAGGCGTCTCTTCTATTTGAAGCATGCACGCGTTTTCCGCGAGGCTCAGACCGCGCGTGTGACGCAGGCAGTATGCAAGCTCTAACCGGTTAGCATTGGAGCCAAAATAAAAACGGACTCGCCACGCAGCCGAGACGCTCACGGCACGCTTACAGTGTGTCCCCGGCCTAAGGTTTACAAAGAACGGTGTAAGAAGGGAAAAACATCCAGTATGCAGCAGTCCTGTGGGTAAAAATGCTTTGATGCTAGAGGTCAGAGAAGAATGGGCCGACTGATTAAAGCTGATTAAAGAGCAACTTTGACTGAAATAACCACTCGTTACAACCAAGGAATGCAGCAAAGCATTTGTGAAGCCACATCACACACAGCCTTGAGGCAGATGAGCTACAACAGCAGAAGACCCCACCGGGTACCACTCATCTCCACTACAAATTAGAAAAAGAGGCTACAATTTGCATAAACTCACCAAAATTGGACAGCTGAAGACTGGAAAAATGTTTCCTGGTCTGATGAGTCTCGATTTTCACGAGACATTCAGATGGTAGAGTCAGAATTTGGTGTAAACTGAATGAGAACATGGATCCATCATGCCTTGTTACCACTGTTCAGGCTGGTGGTGGTGGTGGTGTAATGGTGTGGGGGATATTTTCTTTGCACACTTTAGACCTCTTAGTGCCAATTGGGCATCGTTTAAATGCCACGGCCTACCTGAGCATCGTTTCTGACAATGTCCATCTCTTTATGACCACCATGTACCCATCTTCAGATGGCTACTTCCAGCAGGATAATGCACCATGTCAGAAAGCCAGAATCATTTAAAATTGGTTTCTTGAACATGACAATGAGTTCACTGTACTAAAATGGACCTGTATATCACAATTCTGTTTATCCTTCTAAGAATAGTTTGATACAAACTCAGATTTGCAAGGAAAAAAAGTCAGAATTGTGAGATATAGACTCGAAATTTAAAAAAATATTAGCCTTTTATTCTGTCTTCCAAAGGTTGCTACAGCAGAACTGCCATTTTCTGCCCACATACACAAAATACAGTGTCGATCAGGTATTATTATGTCTGGCCCCTGGATGTATGGCCATTTCGTTTCATAATTTAACCATTGAAAAAGTGGCGGTGCTGTGACAAACGGATATGATGTATCCATGCACTCATTAAAGTTGATTTCCTTGAATAACAGAGCTTATTGCTGGGTGACAAGCTGCCCTAATATGCGGGGAATATTTTAAAAATAACATCTAATCAATATAACTATAATCTTTTTAACTATATTGTAGGCCTATACTAGGCCTATATCCGTGTAATTCTCTATCAAATGCGATCGGGGTTTCTGCAACCATGATGCGCGCGCATCCCGAATGTTTACAACCCTATAATTATCCTATTGCTGTGATGCCACGTGAGTGACAGGTTGTCCCGCCCTCACGCCAGTAAAAACGTCATCAGAGAACAGAAGAGATGTCGCTGCAAGTGGGGAGGGGAAGTTATTTAGATTAATGATTAGGAGGGCGCATGAATTTGTACAAATAAAACATAAACATATAATGATGTGTACGGATATGCAAAATTATATAAAAAAAGAATTGCCGATGCAGCACTGTTCATTGAAGCATGCTACAAGCGCAGCAAAAAAGATGTATCCAACACAAAAACACGTGTCATCCCCCACCTCCCATCTCCACCACCCTCTCAGAGAAGTTTCTCTTATTTGTCGGGGCTGGAAATGGAGTTGGAGAGCAGGAGACGCGCAGTGCGCAGGAACCGAGAACAGTGAGAGGACGAGCAGAATCAGATAGCAACGCTTGCCAGCTGTGAGGAACAGCAGAGGCGGTGAGTTAAAACTTGGACAGGATCCTTAAGGGCGTCTACCAACTACCATCTTATCAAATTGGTGCGATACACCTGGGGGAAACAGGAGGAGTGGATGAAGGTGGATGAGGGGGGTGCCAACGCACAAGTGCTAGACTGCGCCAAGGCAATCTGAAATTACATATTACTCGCATCCATATTTCTCCACATTTCACAGCATCGGCTGAGTGAGTTTTATTTATTTTTTTTAGTTATGCGGATTTGGAGAAGACGAGGAGATCTGCATCGCTCCATCACAAGACAAGCGCGCTGCTATTGACAAACTCCCGCGGTGAGCCTTAAAAATAACTTTTTTATATATATATATATAAAAAGATCTGCCCAGAAATGTGGGAGACTGGTGTAGCTGAAGTGTGAAGAAAACCGAAAACATTTAGTCAGGAACAAGCACGCAAAGCTTTCTCGTATATCTGAGACCAGTTTAAGCGTGAAGGATGTCAGCGTTGCGGAAAAAATTTGGGGATGATTATCAGGTGGTGACCACCTCGTCCAGCGGCGGCGGGTTCAACCAGGCGGCCCCCGAGAAGAAAAGGAAACGTCAGCGCTTTGTGGACAAGAACGGCAGATGTAACGTCCAGCACGGGAACCTGGGAGGAGAAACCAGCCGGTACCTGTCGGACCTGTTCACCACACTCGTGGACCTCAAATGGCGCTGGAATCTATTCATTTTCATTCTCACGTACACGGTGGCGTGGCTCTTCATGGCTTCTATGTGGTGGGTCATTGCATTTATACGTGGAGACCTGAACCAGGCCCACGACGACAAGTACACACCGTGCGTGGCCAACGTGTACAACTTTCCCTCCGCTTTTTTGTTCTTCATCGAAACTGAGGCCACTATCGGATACGGTTACCGCTACATTACGGACAAGTGTCCGGAGGGCATCATTCTCTTCCTCTTCCAGTCCATCCTAGGCTCCATAGTGGACGCTTTTCTGATCGGCTGCATGTTCATCAAGATGTCCCAGCCGAAGAAACGCGCAGAGACGCTGATGTTCAGCGAGCACGCGGCTATTTCCATGCGTGACGGCAAACTGACCCTGATGTTCCGAGTGGGTAACCTGCGGAACAGCCATATGGTCTCCGCGCAAATACGCTGCAAACTGCTCAAAGTGAGTACACGACTGGAGCCAGTGAAAAAGAGAAACAACATGACGAATCCAAGTCACATTGAACATATGTGCGTGTTACATTACTAGATCACAGTTAGAGATATAGGTTAATAATTAAACATCAAGCTTAACGTGAGGATATGGAACAAATGCATATATTTAAAAGGTTCCAGCTAAGCTTCGTTCTTAATCTCAAGACTTGACAAATAAAACCTGTATTTTGATGTACACCTACAGAGGACAAAATATAGAATCCACTCCATGCTGGATGCACGTTTCCCTTTGCACTGTACACTCTTAAAAATAAAGGTTCTAAATAGGGGATTTTAACAGCAGTGCCAACAAATAATCATGTTTGGTTCCCCAAATAACCCTTGAGTGAACAGTTCTTAAACCACTTTTTTTTTCTTTGTGTGAAGAACATTTAATCTAATGAACAATAAAGAACTTTTTGTGCAATGGAAAGGTTCCATGGATGTTAAGGTTCTTCATGGAACCTTAAGGAACCTAGATGCCAAAAAAGAATCTTTATTTTTAAGTGTACAAGACCCAGTTCTCTCTCTCACACACACATGCTCCATCATCTCTTTGTGTTATCCTAAGCAGTTCTTTTTCTCTACCTTTCTGCTTAGTCCCGGCAGACTCCTGAAGGCGAGTTTTTGCCTCTGGATCAGCTGGAGCTGGACGTTGGTTTCAGCACCGGAGCCGACCAGCTTTTCTTGGTGTCTCCTCTGACAATCTGCCATGTGATCGACTCCAAGAGCCCGTTCTACGACCTTTCGCTCAGGTCCATGCAAACAGAGCAATTTGAGATTGTGGTTATCCTAGAGGGAATCGTGGAGACCACCGGTGAGTTTTAATCGTAACACACACAAAGCAACAAATAGGCTCAGATGTCAAAAAAACGATTAAACCCAATATAAATGCATTACGCGCAGTACAATTTCCCACCATATCCCTAATACATCTTCAAATGTTTTTGAGAAATAGAAACAAATATTTGACTTTGACTGAATCATGCACACTATTTAAAAACCAATGCTTTGAACAGAAGGCTAAATCAAGTTTCTTTGAATCGCATGATACTATAATGGAATATCTGTGCTGGGTGAAGGTGTTTGGGTGGTTCAGTGTGTGTGTGCGTGAGAGAGAAAGTCTGCAGAAGCAAGTTTGCTGGTGCAAATCGGCTTTTTATGAGAAAAAATGAATGCTGGTGTCTACTGCAGCGAAGATGGAAAGAGAGAGCGAGAGATGTGTTACGTAAGAGATGATATACAAAGTTATTCTTTCGTTTTGCTCATGGTTCTGTAGTCTGGCATGCTTAGAGATTAAGGCACCTGTCAATCAAATCACAGCTCACCTTTACTTTCTCACCCTGCAGCACATCAATCCATACATATAAGACAATACGCACTTACAGGAAGAAACGGCTCTCACACAAGCAACAACGGCAAATCTCTGCTGCAAACACACTGTATGTACATACTTAATTAGACTCAGGATCACATGCGTCCGTGTTTGCATTTAATTAAAATAATCAAGAAAACATGCAGTCATATAAGCTGTCCGGTCCTCTTCATTGATGGCACATCTGAAAATTCCGCCCACAGAAAGTGAAGGGATTTGCGGGTAAAAAAAAAGAAAAGAAAAGAAAAAATATGTACAGTTAGTCAGCACTCTGTTCTCCCCATTGTGAATCAGTTTCCATAGCAACTAAATCGCCCCTTCTTAAGCGGCCTCCATACAGTAAAGTCTCACCGGCTGTTTGAAGTATGGAGACGAAACTTGCTTTTATCAGCCTCACAAATCAAATACTAATTACTACTTATCAAATAATTCATTAGACATTTTTAATTATGCCCTGTAATTACGGTAGGTTTATGACATGTGCACGTGGGAATACAGCTCAAATTTGCTACGCAAACATGTGTGTATGTGTGTGTGGCTTCTTGCGTCCTTTTTCAATCTAATCTTCAGAATTAAAGTCTTTGTTTAGACGCGTCTCTCTGTATATGAAAGCTCATATTTCACACAGCGGATACCAGGGCTAGTTGTCACAAGGGCTTCATCTCAGTGAGGTACTTTTTTTTTTTGTAAATCCTACACAAATTTCTTTTCAGTGTAATTTTCAGTGTAACGTTTTAGTTTTTTTGCTTCAATCGGCTAATTCAAAGCAAACTTAAACTGGAGTCATTTTTGTGTGTTTTCTATCTTTCAAACTGGAATATTGATATTGTCACATTTTTGTAATAACAACAGAAATTTACACTGGTTTAAGTTAAGGTAATGGTCAACTATAGAATCAAAGTTTAAAATAAAAAAAATTATAATTCATAAAACATCAGGTTAGGAGCTTGTCGCATTTTTTTAAATGTGAGTTGTCTTTCAAATGTGCTTCAAATGTGTGTTAGAGTCAGTGACATGACGTGCATATTTTTACGTCCAAGTGCATAATATAAAAATAAGATAATTATACAAATTCATGACATTTTATTCTATAAAACATTTGTAGTTTGAATTAATTTTAGTACATTTATATAATACATATTATTTATGTTTTGTTATCTTAAACCCCCAAAATGTCAGGTGGTGCAACTGTCCGAAACAACGGACAGATTAAGAAAACTATTTAAAATGGTGTCTTAATAAAAAATAAATAAACACTATGGGATCATTTTAAGTTTAAAACCGTTCATATGAACACGTTTTATAAATATCAGTCATTTTAAATCTGCTGAGATGATTGAAAAAATGTGTCCAGCAATTTGTTTATGCACAACAGCAAACCTGCAAACAACTGAAAACTGCAAACCTAAAATATTATTATGAATTTACAAGGTAATAACAGTAAACAAGGTTTGTAGATCTCTCTTGTAAGGGTGGATCGCCTACAGTGGTTCAGGCTGCATGGTTGCCAAACGACTAAAGAAACGTTATCAGCAAGATTCTAGAAAACTGTACATTTCTTGTCTATAACCGCCCACTGTTACTTATACCAACGACAGAAATAAGCGTAGTTACAATAGCAAAATATGTGGGAGAGCGTTGCTTTAATGTGACTATATTGAATTGCAATAGGTAACACTTCAAATTCAAAACCAAATCAAAACTAGTTAGCAAATCATTTGTATTTGAAAGAGTTTAATGACTAAATCTGGTTACAAAGTAGATGTATGAGATGATAAAAACTTATACCGTTAATCGTACCCAGCATGTATAGAATGTTACCTAAAAGAACGAGAGAGAGAGAAAAGAGAGAGAGAAAGCCAGAGAATAAAAGAGACAGAGCAACAGTTAGAATCTTCTTTTATCTGTTCCTTGACCATGTGACTGAAACCCTAATTGAGACATTCAAACTGACCAATCAGACCAAACTTCCCCTACTAGGTGCATTACAGGTGCAGCCCCCATTTGGCCTACAGGCCTTGAGCATCTCTTTTTCTTTAGGAATTCCAAATAACCCTTTTGATAAGAGAGAAGGGGTTGAAAACAGTACAGCAAATGTCTTTGTTCAATTCAAAAATCAAATATCTTTGATTATTTTCAATTCTTTCACTCTCAAATACTGTTTACTTTAAAATATGGGTAGGGTGGTAGACTTTCCATGTCACGGTAGCCTACAACAGTATATCTATTTGGCTGTTCCACCTGACATATAAATATTCAAAATAAATTGAAACACTTTGAAATATTTTTTAACTTGTTAGACACGTTGTTAATGACTCAAAAATATGCATCACATCAGTTATTTATTTTTATCTTTTTAAACACCCTTTTAAGCGTTATTACCATTCAAATATAATCCGATTATAATTTAATCTAGACAAAATAATATTTTAGTTTTTTTTAATGGTTATATTTTATATTTTTGATGTTTCATGAATTATTCTTTCTAAACTTAGCTGATAACTACCCCACACTGCCAGAAAAAAAATTGCAAAATGTGTGACCTGCCCTCAAACACTGTACTTTTAGCTGAGTTTGGCTTGTGTTGTGGACATGTCGAGAAGACGCTGTGCTGTAAATTCATTTCAGAGGCACTTCAAAAGGATGAGGACTCGTGCTAGAATTGTTAAGGAAAACCGATGTCATCGTTCATATCACTGTGTATCAAGTGCTGAGGAAGTTTTGGAGCTGTAATATGGATCACTGTGGTAGTGCCGGACAAATCACAACAGACTGGGCCATCGGAGTAGGCTCTCGGCAAGGAGGGGTTAAGAGGGGATCATTTAAAAGGACAATGTGGTACCTTATCTACCCCTAAAAGGTGCATATTAGTATCTTGGAGTAGTAATAGCAGTATGTATCAACTAAATTCTATGAACTTTTTAGTGGTAAATAAAGTCTTGGCAGCAAACTGTTGTTTGTTAGAATATTTGCAGATTTATTTGTACCCCAGCGGTGCTATTAGAGCATGTTGTCACTGAAGGCATGTTCATCGCACTGTATCTTTCTTCCTGGACCCTAACTGTGACATTTTCTATTTTTTTTATTTTAAGGTGTGTTCCTATACAGAAATTGATTTTTTATAACGCTACCCTGAGACATATTCTCTGGAGTAACAAGTGTGACAACTAATCCCAGTCTCCTTTGCACAATGTGGCAGTGACTTCAAGGCCAAGAAGTCTCAGAGGAACAGCCCAGAGCCATCCATTGCCCTCAGAGATAAACATAACAGCTGTGCCAGCATTCACATCTGTCAAATTATTTACAGCTTTTCACATTACAAAATAAACAAACAAAAAAGGCCCTCTTATAAATATAGCAAAAATATTCCTGATACTAAGCAAAAACTCTTAAGATTATAAAAAATGACTTGAAACTAGCATAAATCTAACCACTGGAAATATTAATGGATTTTGAATATTAAGACATTTTAGTGAATACTGCATTAAAATCTGTTTACAAGACAACCTTGAGAAACACAAATCTTAAATTAATAAATTGGAGTGCTCTTTTGTTGGACCCTTGACCCTTTTTGCTTCTTTAAATGGAAAACCAATTAATTTGCATTAACTTATTCAACCTGAATGTACTTTATGTTGCACCAGCTATGCCA
Source organism: Pseudorasbora parva (assembly GCF_024679245.1). Lineage (NCBI taxonomy): Eukaryota > Metazoa > Chordata > Actinopteri > Cypriniformes > Gobionidae > Pseudorasbora > Pseudorasbora parva. Next base: position 13,938,636 of record NC_090183.1, on the reverse strand, counting down.
GGGTTTCTCAAACTCTGTCCTGGAGTGCCACTGTCCTGCAGAGTTTAGCTCCAACCCTGATCAAACACACCTACCTGTGGTTTTAGTGATCCTGAATACCTTGACTATAGCTCAGGTGTGTTTGATCAGGGTTAGAGCTAAACTCTGCAGGACAGTGGCCCTCCAGGACAGAGTTTGAGAAACCCTGAGCTAAGCTGTTGAAACACTGGTAGTGATGTGGTGCATTAAGAATATAAACCTATATTTGACAAAAACGTTGCCTGATATAAGACCACAACATAGGAGTGTACTGGGTAACACTTTATAATAAGTATAGTGTAATAAATTATTCACAAATAATTTGCAAATAGTTAATTACCAGCTTATATACTGTGGTTAAATCAGTCATTGTCACTGTAATCAACAAAGTGTTATTGTTTAATTAGCTCATTTGTAAAGAGTTAAATAATGCTTTTGTTAAAAACTTCTCACTTTAGATTAAGTCACAGAAGAAAAATGACACTCATTAAGTCCTTTAAACCGACCTTTATTGGAAATGAAATGCGTTCAACTCTAAATAAAGGTTGGTTTAAAGAACTTAATTAATGTCATGTTTCTATTTTCCATGACCTAATCTTAAGCGAGAACTCTACAGTTAATAAGTGGTTAACAAATGCATTACCTCTTTCCGTATGAGCTAATTAAATAATAATTTAATCACAATAAAAATGAATGAAGAACTCACTATTTGTATATAGTCTATTAATGTATTAACTACACTTATACACTATTTATTAACTATAAACTAATAGTTTGCGAAGTGTTACCATGTACGGCAAGTTAGACTTAATTTTAAAGCAATTTGTATCAAGTATTAAATTATCATTATCAGTTCTTTTTTTTTTTACAGCCAAAATATTTACTTTATATGGACATTTTGGGATATAAAAAAAAAAACGCTGGATGGAAATGCCAAGATACACATCAATTCTAAAAATGCACATAAAAAAGTTATGCGCTCAAATAGTTTTTTTTTTATTTGATGAGAAAACGTGCATAAACTACAGTGTAAAAAGATTTGCAGAATAAGTTCCTCGATGTGCATTAAAAAAGGTCATATGACTACCAGTGGCCGATCTCATTGCACAGCATCTGAAATGTTGTTTAGGTCATCCTAAAATGCCTTAGCTAAAGTCTGTTGTCAAAGTGGATCGGTATTATTACCTCCCATACACGATTGCATTTCCAAACAGCAGGCATCTGCCTCCAAGCACAAGAGATATCTTGACTGCGTTTATTTCATTTTGTCTGTGCGCTATGAGGCGCAAGTATTTTATGATGTAGGCCAGGCCTATATTTCCTACTGCAGCAACTAGATTTTTTTTAGTCATATTTGGTGCCAGTTTATCAAGAAGTGACGATTTTGTTCTCTTTGACTCGCTGGAAGGAAACATTTTATTTGCAAATGTGTTATGCAAAATTCCAATTTTCTGCAAGTAAATTTCGGATTGGAAACAAAGAAAAAAGTCTAATGTCAAAACCTTATTACTCAGAAAAAGGTTTTCAGGATAATTTACAATATCTGTCTAGATAACATTTTCAAAATAAATTCCCTGAAGTTTAAATACCTTATGTAAATGTTACTACTCAAATAAATGTATCTTGTTTTTGGGATATTAGTTATTTCAGATGAAAAACAAGACAAAGATATGATTTTTTGCAGCGTGGAGAGCTTGCACTCACTTCCCTGTTGTGCAAGTGTTCTTTTTCTGATTTTCAATTTCAAACTTCATGGCTTTTTCTCAAAGTAGTTTCTCAACGTACCAACTAAAATGTAATGAGATTCTTGATTGTTTTGACTTTTTTTGACAAAAGAGCATGACACAGATGTGCCTGACGCTACGATACTGGTGTCAAACAATTTCAATTAAATGCATTCGGTCCATATCTGGAAGCATGACAAAACAATTTGAGCATTTAAACGCGCTGTAAATAAGATAAAGCATCTGAAATGTGTGTGTCCGTTGAAGAGTATTATTTATCGAATTATTGTGTGATCTGTGACTGCTGTTTTTGTTATATTTTATCCGATCCCTGATAAGGCCGACATGGTTAGAATGGCCAGTGCTGGGATATTATTAACTAAAACTAAAACCATAAAAAATGAGAACAGATGAAAACTGTTTTTTTATTTCTGATAGTTGTCAAGGAAACAGTTCTAATTTTAATTTTGTTTAATTTGAAGTACTAAAATAAATAAAACAAACTGACATAAAATTAATATAAACTATATAGACATGTTAAAAAAAGCTAAAATGACAAAACAAAATTGCTAAAACTTTAAAGTCCACCTGTAGTCAATAATTGTATCCCTTAAAACTTATCTTTGATCACCAGAATTACATATTTAAATGCATGAATACATTTTTTCATGCCTTAAAATAGCTTGAATGTAACTGTACACCCTTCTTTCATTTAATTTATGCAGATCATGAATATGCAAATGAGCCCCGCCTCCACTCACTATTAAAGGCTTGTCTACAAGTTGATGCATCATATGTGGCCATGTATTTTATGTATTTCACTCTACAATGTCGGGCACATAACAGTAATTATTATTGATTAGCCTTTGGCTTGACTGTTTTCAAACAGCTAATAATGTGTTGCTAATGTTACACAAACTATTTTCCCGTTCACCATCTCAGAGTCAGACAGCTGCCTTCTAAAAATCAGCATCCTTAGAAATGCTTTGAGCAACTTAGACCTTCAGTGGAGAAAAGCATATACAGCAATCAGGCATAACACTGATTATCTCTTCATTACGGATAGGATATATTAGGCAGCAAGTGAACATTTTGTCTTCAAAGTTGATGTGTTATAAGCAGGAAAATGGGCAAGCATAAGGATTTGAGTGAGTTTGTTGCGTATGGGCTTACATAGCTAGCTGCAGACCAGTCAGGGTGCCCATGCTGACCCCTGTCCACTGCCAAAAGCACCAACAGCGGGAACGTGAGCATCAGAACCACAGAGCAATGGAAGATTGTGGCCTGGTCTGATGAATCACGTTTTCTTTTACATCACGTGGATAGCCGGGTGCGTGTGCATCGCTTACTTGGGGAACACATGGCACCAGGATGCACTATGGGAAGAACGCAAGCTGACGGAGGAAGTGTCATTGGAGCAATGTTTTGAGGACGTTTTGGGCAATGTTTTGCTGGAAACCTTGGGTCCTGTCATCCATGTGGATGTTATTTTGACACATGCCACCAACCTAAGCATTGTTGCAGATCATGTACACCCTTTCATGGAAACGGTATTCCCTGGTGGCTGCTGCCTCTTTCAGCAAGATAATGCACCCTGCCACAAAGCAAAAAATGGTTCGGAAAGTGGTTCCTAGATTTCAATTCAATCGAGCATCTGTGGGATATGCTGAACAAATACGTTTGATCCATGGAGGTCCCACCTTGCAACAGGACTTAAATGATCTGCTCCTAACATCTTGGTGCCAGATACCACAGCACACCTTCAGGGGTCTGGTGGAGTCCATGCCTCGATGGGTCAGGGCTCTTTTGGCAACAAAAGAGGGACCAACACAATATTAGTTAATAATGTTATGCCTGATCGGTGTAGTTCATAATAAATATTATATACATAATTCACCAACTATATTGCTAAATGTACTGAATTTTTCACAGCAACAGAAAATGTACCAGGATAAGCTGGCTATTCTTGAGACTCCCCTGCTTCAGAGCTATAGTTACAAAGTAGTTTTCAGCAATTTCAAACTACATTTTTGAAACTGTCTTCAGTACACTGCCATTTTAAGGAAATAATTGAATGAATTTGCATATGGTTTGTCTTAAAACATATCAAAAACAACACATAGACATAAACAATATTAAAAACTTGATTTTCATCACAGGGGGTCTTTAACTAAATATAAAAAATGAATTCAATCTATAATAGTATCTCAGTGATACTGAAATAGCCCCGCAGGGCCGGATTCAATTACAGCATCTTAGTGCATATTGAGTGGCATGAACAATCAACCATTTAGGCGTGGAAGAAAAAAAGTATTGGCATTATCTATTTTTTTATTTTTAGTTCTTGGCCTGTGGTTTCAGAATTTCAGCTTTATTTCTCGTGCTTCAGCAGTGCAAGTAAACGGGGCAGCTCGGTGCAACCGTCCCAAAGGGCCTCAGCAAATCAAAAGGGAAGCACTGCTTCATCCCCCCAGGACCACACACTGTGTGTCAGCGAGATACAGGAGAGAATTGGGCCCAGCTGCATGGTCAATTACCGTTCAGAGCAGCCAGATAGTAGAGTTTACTGTTATCTCACAACACAGAGAGAGAGAGAGAGACAACAAGAGAGAAAGGGAGAGTGTGAGATAGGAACCGAGAGGGAGTCGTGATGATAATGATGGTTAGTGCTATAGGTGTGTTAGGAAGAGATGCTAAAATGGACAGGAGGGAATGTGGGGAAATCAAGGAGAGTGAGTGAGCCAGTGAAAGAGAGAAAGACAGAGATGACAGAAACAGGTCAGGCAGTGCACCTCTGTGGCAATGGAACCGAACACTTGATGACGGTCACCATAGAAACAGATTATCCCTCTTGGAAATATAAATTGTTCTCATAACTGTCAGATGTTGGAGTGTAGCGGCACCGTTTTTTTCTGGTGGAAGGAAGCTAATGTGCACGATCGGTTATCCCAAATGCAGAAATGAAATTTGTCATAATGGAAGAATATGGAATGATTATGTAAGCCGAAATCGCGAGGAGCCAGACTGGATTTCAACTTCGGCAGAGACCTTACTTTCCCCTCTCCCAGCAAACAGCAGAAAGCCTGTTAAATATTTCATAAGATGAATAATATTATGTTATACTGCTAAGCCCAGGATTTGTCAGCTCAGAAAGCAGGGATTTTTTTTTACTGTAGTAAGGGAGGATAACCGTGCCTTTGTTTGTGTGTGTGAGAGTGTGTAGGTGTGCAATGATCGTAGGCGGCATTACGTGAGAAGAAGAAAAAAGAATGATCTTGTTTTTCAAAAAATGTATAATTTATGTTTTGTCTTGCTGGCTTTTTTATATTTAGGTCTGAGGTTTATTGTGTGCACTCTGCAGCCATCTCTTTTTAGTCTGCGTCTGCTTCCTTCTGTCAGGAGAACAGACCAGCAGTCCCAGCACTTTCTAAACACCTTCATCCAGATGCTCAAATCCCTGTATAGAACAAAGTCCTCACAAAATCTCTCCTGCAAACATCTCAAATCTCCTCTCCTCTGGCCCCCACTGCGCTGAGGCACAGAGGAAGACGAACCACACTACATGAAGACATGGAGATACGGCTGCTGGTTTTTAAGTGACCGTCTCAGCAATTGTAGACGGAAGAAAAGCGCACCTATCTTGTGTGATCAAGTGTACTCCACGTCAAACGCGCCTTTGCTTTTCAGCCAGCAATTGTCTTATCTTAGATTCCTTGCTATTGACTGATGTTGAACGTCGTGTTGCAAATCTGTTCGCTTGTTAGAGGGTTCATCAAAATGAGCTCTTTATAGTGAAGGCTTTGCACGCTTTAATTAAGGAGGGATGTTCGCTGGTGTGGGTGATACACAGATCTAATGAATTTCCCACAGATAAAGCTCTTGTTTTCATGCAACCAAATGGACCGTGAACAGACGTTCCCGTGGGTGTTGCTCAACAGTCAATGCGCTTGTTTGTGTGTGTGTGTGTGTGTGTGTGTGTGTGTGTGTGTGTGTGTTCCCTGTCAGTAATGCATCTATTAGTTTTAGTCATCCAACCATTGTTTCACAGTACATATTTGTTGTTGCACAAAGCTTGATTTAGATTGTATTAATAAGCCGTTCCATGACCTCCGTTCGTACTTTGGCTTGCTTAGTTGGGGTGTGTTCACACTTGTAGTTCGGTTCTTTTGGTCCGGACCAAAAAAAAGTATTTAGTCCTGGTTCACTTAGCGTTCACTGTAATTTTTAAAGGGATAGTTCACCCAAAAAGGAAAACTACCCCATGATTTACTCACCTTCAAGCCATCCTAGGTGTATATGACCTTCTTTCAGACAAATTCAATATGAGTTATATTAAAGGGGGGGTGAAATGCTGTTTCATGCATACTGAGCTTTTTACACTGTTAAAGACTTGGATTCCCATCCTAAACATAGACAAAGTTTCAAAAACTAATGTTGGACGTTTGATGGAGTATTTCTGTGTCAAAAATACTCCTTCCGGTTTCTCACAAGTTTCGGAGAGTTTTTTTCGAGTATGGCTCGGCTTGACGTTAATAAGAGCGGAAGGTCCTTGTATGGGCCGTACGGGCTCTTCTCCCGGTAGGGTGCGCGCGCGTGTGACTAGAGCGAGAGAGGAAATGCACGCCCATAAACACGCTCAGCTGTAGATCCACTCGTTCGTGAACACTTATGTCGTTATAGTCCGCGCCGCGCTCCACTTTATTCCTATGGGTGACATCAAGCGACTTCAACGCTTCAGCACAGCATTCCCGGAAGGCAGCGCTGCATTTGACCCGATTTGAACGCAGAAATGACGGGAAGCTTCACAACATCGCTTCAGTAGCGTCGCAAAGTGGATCTCCACCGTTTACTGCTGTCAGGACTTTACCAAATCATACCAAAGAAGTGTGTTTTTGACGGAGCGGTCCCAGCGATAAAAGTTCACGGTCGGTGAGTAAAACTGCTTCAAATGTCTATGCTGTTGCAGAGTCCTGCACGGGTCCATTTTTGGAGACCCGCCCCCGCCCGTACCCGCAAGGTTTAGCACCAGATCCGACCCGTGACCCGTGAAAATATCAAAATTAAATCCGTACCCGCCTAGACCCGTTAATATTTGGCCCGTTACCCGACCCGTGCCCGCGATAAATCACACACGCTAAAACATTCAAATTAAAATGCTTTATTTTTTATCCTGCACCTCTCTCAACATCAACAGCATCATGAATGGGCTAATGAAACAGGCAAAAGTGCCTTTAAAGACTCATTGCAAACAATTTCATATAGCTACTCCACTCACCAACTTTACTTTTACTTCATCCATTGCTACTCCTGCAACGCTCGCTCCATCTGCGCTACAAGAGACATCACCAAAAGTTTCAATGTCGCAGTGGTGGTGATGTGATGGGTCAAATGGCATATCGTTGTTGCATGTATGTGTAATGGTAATTTGGACATAGAAATTGTAATAATATGTTCGATGGGGGAAGAAGGAGGCGGGAACCGGCGAACATTTAAAAGACTTTAGCCAAACAAAACGAAAGTAACGTGGGCAGCCCCTCATGGACATCTGCCAAGCGCACACACATAATAAAAAGTAAACACAACTCAACGTCAAAACCAGGTCTGGTGATCTCTCGTCCTTATATGCTTCCGAGCTCCCTCAGAGGACTCGAGACCGATGTGGCTCGCAGGTGACGCTCATTCCTAATCACGCCCTGCTCTCGCTCTCGCTCTCTCTCTCTCTCTCTCTCTCTCGTTCACTTTGCCACAGAAATATTGCACATATTTTTCATCCGCCCATCTGCGCTACTACCCGCCCGCAGAGAGTTAATTATCCGCCCGCATCCCCGCCCGTGAATTTTATAAATATCACAATCCACCCGTTTTAGCCACTTTTATGCCCGTTGCAGGACTCTGTGCTGTTGGCTATCGTCGCGTGAGTAAACATCAGTTAACGACACGATTGCGTGCTTCGTCATTCAAATGTGCTAACGGTTACTCCATTGTTGGTCTATGTTTAACGTTACACTAGTCTGACGTGCAAAACCGTTTTGCTTGCTACTGCTAAGGTTTAGACACATACAATAGACCATAAACCGAATCATGTCCTCATAAACTGCGAGTAAACACACACAAATGTTGACAGGCCATTAAATACAGTACATACCACAGAGACGGACGTCCTGCTCTTGCTGTTTCTCCTGTTCAATTTATTTCAGCTTCCAAATCTGATTCTGGATCATATATGTATTAGCTGAGAATCAATAGCCATGGGTTTCTCCACACTTGAGGACGTCACCGCTTTGCGCGCTCGTCATTCTTTAGCTCCGCCCACTCGATACGCCTCCAGGCTCTCGTTTTTTTCCAGAAAGACTCGGTACAGCCTATATTTCTTTTATAAATATAATAAAACTAAAGACTTTTCGGAGATATGAAGGATGCAATACTACTCTATAGGTACTCAAGATTGACATGAGATTGACTGAAACTGAGTGTTTCACCCCACCTTTAAAAAATATCCTGGCTAATCCAAGCAGTATAATAGTAGTGAATGGAAGCCCAAGATTGCATCCATCCATTGTAAAAGTAATCCACACAGCTCCAGAGGGTTAATAAAGGCCTTCTGAAGCAAAGTGATGGGTTTGTGTAAGAAAAATATCCATATTCTAAACTTTATAAAGACCGCCTTCCATATTCAGCTTATAAAGAAAGTGTAAATTGCGCTCATTGTATGTGCGTACATATAATATATGATGGTATTTTGATCAGCTAAGAACTCTGGAAATGTGCAAAGAAGTCAAAACAGCGGCAAGAATTAATCTGTTGCACACAATGCTGTTGTATCGAATGGGCAAAGTAGGCCCTATGATGAGAAAAAAACAGGTATGCTTTTTAGGGTGTTTTTGGTCCGTGTTGCATTCATCTTTACGGCGAACCGCACCAGAGTTCATTTGGAACCAGACCGAGAACCACCTTTTCAGGGGTCTGGGTCCACTTGTTTGGTACACACCAGGGTTGGGATAGCAGCGTTCACACGTAATCAAATGAATCGCACTAAGAGCAATCACACCAAAGTAAGCAAACCTTTGTGTGAACACACGCCAAAGGTTCAGTAATATGACCGCACTGACACCATCTGATGAGAACAAAACTTGCACTGAATTGAGCTGGATGATGACATTTTGTCTCACATTGACATTGTCTTCTATGGATTTGCTGAATTGAATTTGTTTCAAAATTGGCAAATTATGAACACTTGTTATTGAAGTGAAGTGAACCCACACTGAACTGACTTGAGCTGCTTTACAGATGGATTTGAAATTGCCTCATCATTGATTCTGTTATTTCCCTGTTTATTACTTTAAGCTGCTCTGAAACAATCTGGATAGTATAAAGCACTATATAAATAAACGTGACTTGACTTAATTTCCTTCACTAAATCAGTTTCTTTCTTTGTATTATCTTAGGTATGACATGCCAGGCTCGCACTTCGTACACAGAGGACGAGGTTCTGTGGGGTCACCGTTTCTTTCCGGTAATTTCTCTGGAGGAGGGTTTCTTCAAGGTCGACTATTCGCAGTTTCACGGCACTTTTGAGGTTCCTACACCTCCTCACAGTGTTAAAGAACAGGAGGAGAGTTTGCTCCTGTCCTCCCCTCTGACGGCCCCCTCTCTATGCCACAGCGCAGGTGGGGTGACAGAAGGCAGCGGCACTCTGGAAGGTCTTGAACTTCAGAGCGATGCGGAAACGGGCTCCATCAATATAGCAACCCCTATGCCTACCACCAAAATGCCCGCCAAATTTCAAAAGCTTACAGGACGGGACGCCCCCATCCGGGACGGAATGCCCCGCAAACTTCTGCGCATGAGCTCGGAGATCACCTACAACCTGGGTGACCTGCCCGTCAAACTCCAGCGAATCAGCTCAGCTCCGGGTGTGGCAGAAGAGAGGCTTCAGCCAATCAGTGCCATGCTGAGCCCCATGGAGGACAGACTGGCTTCCAAACTGGGCTCTGTAGGTGGGAATGAACACATCAGCCAATCAGTGACAGATCTGCCGCCGAAACTGCAAAGGTTGGCCGGAGGGGGGGTGGGTGGAGTCGGAATCGGAGGACGAATGGATGGACATCTGCCTCCCAAACTGAGAAAAATGAATTCGGAGAGGTTCACGGGCTTGAGTTTTAAATGAACTTGACTTCTACGTTTTGCCCATTTACCTCCTCTGAAATTGCAATCTATACTTATAGCAATTTATATATGGATAAACATTAGATTAATGCTAATCCTCTGCACAATCTGGCATGTTTTTAACACAAAAGAGCATGAATGCAGAATTCATTCAACACCTAATTACAGATAATCAATATTATAACAATATTCAACACTATTTACCTACGATTCATGATATATCTTTTATATTAGCCAATTAGCCAAACATGTTTTGAGGGCTTGCCTATATTATGTATATCTTAAAATAGAATATCAATATAATTATCAGAATGCACTGTCAGTATTTACTGATGATCCATGGTAACTGATGTTTTTAAAGAAGCCAATGGCTATAACCTGAGTTAGCCATTTGTTTTTTGTTTTTTTTACTGTGGTTCACAGTAACACATCAAGAGATTAGTTGCTATGGTCTTTAGACATAAAGAAATGGCGCTGTGCATTTATGGAAATGTAACATTTTTTGAAGAACCGACTCAGGTTTTTTTTTTTTTTAATCTATTGCATGATCTATCATTTCATAATCAAGCCAGATTATCTCACGTCAAAGATTAAGCCTTAAATATAAGGAGCCAAATGTAAAATACCAAACATTGTACACATTGTAGTTCGGAAGGCTTTTAAAAAGGTTGCCACTTTTTAAGCTTTTCTTAGCTGTTTGTGGAAGAATAAGGCTTTCACTCAGTATTTCACATTGGGCTCCCAATACTTAACTGACTTTATATATGATGTTTGTCAATGATTGTTTCCTGCTGTTCTCTGTTTAGCAGTTTAAACTTAGTTGAAATGTTCAAATATTTTCCTGACCTGAATGACTTGAGTATTGCGATGGGTAAGGTGGTTAAAAATGAGGGAAAAACCAACCATCAAAGACTGAAAAGAGCACAATGGATGTGTATATCTGTTTTAATATTCTTTATAGATAAGACCTTGTCAACATTGTTATGGCTTTGTTTAACTCTTGTGTTTGAAAACCGAAGCAATAAGATTATAAATTGCAGTGGAACTTCTGACTGGAAAAATCTTGTAACTTATGTTATGTTAACGTTAAATGGTTTTACAGTTTTCTAACTGTGTTTATCTCAATACATTCTATTCTACTTCTGACCAATATTAGAATGGCAGTTGGAGTGGTTTATAATACTGTAATAAATGTGTTGTGGTGTGTAAAAAGTCTATTATAAAAGGAAACTACTGAAGGATAAACCTCCACCTGAACCGTCATTCAAAAATAAGTCCAAAAATGAATCAAAGCTATGGGTGAATTGGCCCGTGTTTGACGCATATAAGCTCATTGGTATTGGCAGATGACTTCCCCACAAATAAAGCAGTTTGATCTGGTATGACCCAGCTGTGTTGGGATGACTGGCAGCTTGCTGCCCGATGCTGCTCTTTGGAGGAGTTAGATTGCTTCAAATGCCCTGAGAATTCTAATGGTTTCTATATGGACAGATTTTCTATGCAGAAAATGCTAAATTTACAACAACAAAAAAAATGATGCCTGCTTTTAATCATCATTGCTGTATGACGAAAGATATCTTTAACAAATGCTAAATATCTGCTCTGTCATTACTGAATAATACAAAAAAAACACAGTTCAGTCACATTTAACAGAACTGACAAGGGCCGCAAAATAACAAAAACAAAAAAGGTCACGTGTGCCATTCACAAGCTTTCATTTATTTATCATTATTAATTATTTACAATGCTTGAGTTGAAAAATTAAGCTCTTTCTGTAACAACAGGGCAGGCTTGTCCTTTCCATGTACCCCAGCGGCTTTGCAAAAACCGTGTTCTTTGCGTAGCACCGTAAAGTGTTTCTCAAGTTAGAACTGCAAAAGTAAACTTACACCTGATACAGACATTTATTTATTTACTTCGCCTTCCAGAGCAAAAATGAGACCGGGGTGTGAAGTGTGAAAGAGACAATGCGAAATCTGTGTGAGAGTTACGTTAGACATACAAGCTGCAGGGGCTCTACGCAGTTCACCGTTAAATGAATCGCTCGATGCGACATCCCTAAGAAACATTAACACATTACCTCTCCACGGGGGACCAATATCCTGAACTTCTATCAGCAGGAAGCTAATTATAAAAACGTGTACGTCTGTGTTTTTGAAAGAGAGCTGCTAAAATACAGAGAGAATATTATCTTGTCACTAAATGTCAGATCTGGATAAAAAGAAGGAGTTTGTGAAGGTCAACCTGCACTGCTTAAAGAGCATTATTGCTGTGACCTGCTCATCTCTTTTCAGAGATCTCTCAGAACCTGCCATCGCTTTTAATTTATTTTCCCCTGCAGCCCGACGTCAAACGCTCCTTATTTCATTTCATCGGTTCCATACTTGGAGATTTAATCCCATCCTATATAAGATTAGCTAGTTAATGTTCTTTCAAATAACCATTAATGAGTTCCTAAATTGTTTCTGCTCTCCGATGGTGAAAATTAAATCACTCTCATTTAAAGTGAACTACTTTGATGATGGAGTAGATGGAGAAAGGCTCTCACTTATTAATTACAGATAAACAAAGGCTAATCCTTTGTTAACAACCTCCAGATAAAATCTTTGCAATTTAAAAAAATGGTTAGAATCTCCAGACGCCTGGCCTGGGTCAACCGTATGTGTTTATGTTTGTTTTGGGTACATACAAGATCAAAATTAATTAATTCAATAGCAATTTTACTGTTTAATTTGCACAGAACAAAAAGGATCCCACACTTATTTCCTTGTATGACTCTTGAGGTTGGCACAGGATCCCATTTGCAATGCACAGCTAGATAATGGCTTAAGGGCGGGATGGACATGAGGGCAGCATCAAACTGTAGGAACAGGATGCTCTGTTCGTGTGGATGCTCCCTGCAGGGGCAACAACGTGCTGTCTGTTCTGAGGTGCATGTGTTTCAGCGGAAGTGTGCCATTTACCAGCTTGTTGTGTCCGGGTGATGCACCTTTAAAACAGTTTGTGGCAGATCATCCATCCAACATTTGTTTGTTCTATAGAAGGAAAGAAAAGAGGCTTGATTAGTATATAGGGCCTGCATATATATTTATTGAAGAAATTGACGAGAAAAAGTCAGAAAACTGCATTGCTAATGAAGTTGCTTTGAAAATTTACTTGTCTAATCCTTTCAGTTTTTCAATAAGCGATTTAATACTAATATTTTCACATTTTTTGCAAAAAATGTATTGTTATAGAGAAATTTTCAGCAATTTTAGGCAGTATTGTCACCACACACACAAAAATCTTGAACTGACATTGTAAACTATAATTGTGAAAATGTTATGAAAAATATGAAAAACAATATTCATTGTTAATGAAGACAATTTAATTTCTTAATTTTTATTTGTAACAAGTATTACATTTTGTAGAAAAAGATTAACACATTTCAATTCAATTAGTAGTTACATCATAAAAATAATGTAATAAATATAATTTACTAGCAATTTCTGATTTGTATCAAATTAAATCCTAAACAAACTTTTTTTTAGTGATAGTGTCAAAGATCAGACAATTCTTTATGCCTGATAATACCATAAATGCCAGAGTAACCAGACTACATTTGCGTTGTCTGCTTTAATTTATTTTGTTTTGGTTTGAGTTTTTTTAACCAACCAAACTTATGCAAATTGGTTAGTAATGCAACTAATGTAATTTGGTTGTTTCAGCGTAAGTGTGCCATTTACCAGCTTGTTGTATCCAGGTGATGCACTTTGAGGTAGTTTGTGGCAGATCATCGATCCAACACTTGATTGTTCTATAGAAGAAAAGAAAAGAGGCTTGATTAGTATATACATATATATTATATAGATATATATATATAACCATATAAGAAATTTATAAGAAAAAAGACTGATATAAAATTGCATTGCTAATAATGCTGTTTAAAAATAATTGCTTGTCTAATAATTCCAGTTTTTCAATAATTGATTCCGAACTAATATTTTCTAATTTGTTGCAAAAATGTAATTGTTTTATAGATATTTTCAGCAATTTTAGGCAGTATTGTCACTACCAAAAAAAAAAAACTTGAAAAAAACATTGTAAAAGTATTGTAAAATTGTGAAAATGAAATATGATTTTTCATATTTTATTTTTAATGTTTTATTTATTGTATTATCATGGCATTACGGATGAGACTACATTGAGTGAGCTGACTTAGTAAAATAAGGCGTCTTGGGCATAAACTAGTGAACTGATCTCTAAATCAGCTTTATTCAGATAACGAATTAGTTGAATATTAGCACTGGTGTTGAATACAATAACAGAATGACAGATAGGTGGGACATATCATTGCATTCACACCTAATGCAATGATTGGACAAACATTTTATATATATATATATATATATATATATATATATATATATATATATATATATATATATATATATATACACTTACCTAAAGGATTATTAGGAACACCATACTAATACTGTGTTTTACCCCCTTTCGCCTTCAGAACTGCCTTAATTCTACGTGGCATTGATTCAACAAGGTGCTGAAAGCATTCTTTAGAAATGTTGGCCCATATTGATAGGATAGCATCTTGCAGTTGATGGAGATTTGTGGGATGCACATCCAGGGCACGAAGCTCCCGTTCCACCACATCCCAAAGATGCTCTATTGGGTTGAGAAATCACAATGTAGCCTATGATTTTTAAAGGGGGGGTGAAACACTCAGTTTCAGTCAATCTCATGTCAATCTTGAGTACCTATAGAGTAGTATTGCATCCTTCATATCTCCGAAAAGTATTTAGTTTTATTATATTTATAAAAGAAATATGGGCTGTACCGATTCTTTCCAGGGAAAAACCGAGCGCCTGGAGACGTATCGTGTGGGCGTAGCTAAAGAATGACAAGCGCGCAAAGCGGTGACGTCCTCAAGCGTGGAGAAACCCATGGCTATCGAGCTCAGCTAATACAGATATGATCCAGAATCATTCGGAGGCTGAAATAAATTGAACCGATAAACAGCAACAGCAGGACGCCCGTCTCTGTGGTATGTACTGTATTTAGTGGCCTGTCAACATTTGTGTGTGTTTACTCGCAGTTTATGAGGACATGATTCAGTTTATGGACTATTGTATGCGACTAAACATTAGCATTAGCAAGCAAAACAGTTTTGCACGTCAGACTAGTGTAACGTTAAACCAGAACAACAATGGAGTAAACGTTAGCGCATTTGAATGACGAATCACGCGATCACTGATGTTTACTCACGCGACGAGCCAATAGCAGAGACATTTGAAGCAGTTTTACTTACCGACTGCTTCCAAAGCAGGACCGAACCTTTATCGCTGGGACCGCTCCGTCAAAAACACACTTCTTTGGTATGATTTGGTGAAGTCCTGACAGCAGTGAACGGTGGAGAACCACTTTTGCGACGCTACTGAAGCGATGTTGTGAAGCTTCCCGTCATTTCTGCATTCAAATCGGGTCAAATGCAGCGCTGCCTTCCGGGAATGCTGTGCTGAAGCGTTGAAGCCACCCATAGGAATAAAGTGGAGCGCGGTGCCTGGATCGACTGGATCTGCACCTGAGAGAGTGTTTATGGGCGTGCATTTCCTCTCTCGCTCTAGTCACACGCGCGCGCGCGCACTCTACCGGGAGAAGAGCCCGTACGGCCCATACAAGGACCTTCCAATCTATTAACGTCAACCCGAGCCATACTCGAAAAAAACTCTCCAAAACTTGTGAGAAACCGGAAGGAGTATTTTTTAACACAGAAATACTCCATCAAACGTCCAACATTAGTTTTTGAAACTTTGTCTATGTTTAGGATGTTCTGTTAAGTCTTTAACAGTGTAAAAAGCTCAGTATGCATGAAACAGCATTCCCCCCCCCCCCCCCCCCCCATTTGTATGATACAGCTGCAAATAAGTATTTGAGCACCTGAGAAAATCAGTGTTAATATTTGGTACAGTAGCCTTTGTTTGCAATTACAGAGTTCAAACGTTTCCTGTAGTCTTTCACCAGGTTTGCACACACTGCAGGAGGGATTTTGCCCCACTCCTCCACACAGATCTTCTCTAGATCAGTCAGGTTTCTGGCCTGTTGCTGAGAAACACAGAGTTTGAGCTCCCTCCAAAGATTCTCTATTGGGTTTAGGTCTCGAGACTGGCTAGGCCATGGCAGAACCTTGACATGCTTCTTACAGAGCCACTCCTTGGTTATCCTGACTGTGTGCTTCAGGTCATTGTCATGTTGGAAGACCCAGCCTCGACCCATCTTCAGGACTCTAACTGAGGGAAGGAGGTTGTTCCTCGCAATACATGGCCCGGTCATCCTCTCCTTAATACAGTGCAGTCGCCTTGTCAAATGTGCAGAAAAACAACCCCAAAGCATGATGCTACCACCCCCATGTTTCACAGTAGGGATGGTGTTCTTGGGATGGTACTCATCATTCTTCTTCCTCCAAACACGTTTAGTGGAATTATGACCCAAAATTTATATTTTGGTCTCATCTGACCACATGACTTTCTCCCATGACTCCTCTGGATAATCCAAATGGTCATTGGCAAACTTAAGACGGACCTGGACATGTGCTGGTTTAAGCAAGGCCATGCATGATTTCAAACCATGACGTCTTAGTGTATTACCAACAGTAACCTTGGAAACGGTGGTCCCAGCTCTTTTCAGGTCATTGACCAGCTCCTCCCGTGTAGTTCTGGGCTGATTTCTCACCTTTCTTAGGATCATTGAGACCCCACAAGGTGAGTTCTTGCATGGAGCCCCAGTCCGAGGCAGATTGACAGTCCTGTTTAGCTTCTTCTATTTTCTAATGATTACTCCAACAGTGGACCTTTTTTCACCAAGCTGCTTGGCAGTTTCCCCATAGCCCTTTCCAGCCTTGTGGGAGGTGTACAATTTTGTCTCTAGTGTCTTTGGACAGCTCTTTGGTCTTGGCCATGTTAGTAGTTACATTCTCACTGATTGTATGGGGTGGACAGGTGTCTTTATGCAGCTAACGACCTCAAACAGGTGCATCTAATTTAGGATAATAAATGGACTGGAGGTGGACATTTTAAAGGCAGACTAACAGGTCTTTGAGGGTCAGAATTTCAGCTGATAGACAGGTGTTCAAATACCTATTTGACACTGTACCATACAAATAAATAGTTAAAAATCATATATTGTGATTTCTGATTTTTTCTTCTTTTTTTTTAGATTATGTCTCTCACAGTGGACATGCACCTATGCACCTATGATGACAATTTCAGACCCCTCCATGATTTCCAAGTGGGAAAACTTGCAAAATAGCAGGGTGTTCAAATACTTATTTTCCTCACTATATATATATATATATATTAGTGGTGTCCCCGACTAAGGATTTACACACGAATCAGAATTTTCGAATCTTTCTATTGTCGACCAAAAGTCGAATCATCTGTGTGTGTGTAAACCATAGACCGGAAAAAAATAAATAAACGGTATAAACGGGTTGGGAAAGGCAGGACACTAGTCAGTAGGAGGCTAAGACTATTTTTATTTTACTTTACACACGGCACACAGCCACCACTTTTAATAAAGTGATGATCAATACTAGGCTACACTACACACGGTCTCTCATAACATTTAAAAGCCGCGATCGAAACACAGAACATCTCACAAATATATAAAAGAACATTTTGATAAATAAACCTAAAACAAAATACCTGCCTAGAGAGGAAAAGAACACTTTGAGTGCGTTTATATGCACATTCTTAAGCCGATTGTGCCTAAAGGGGGTCGCACAACCGGACAGAAGCTCAGCGCCGTGTCTCAGGGATCTCACACCAGGCAGACGTGAACATTATATACGCGCAAGCTCAATTT
Source organism: Pseudorasbora parva (assembly GCF_024679245.1). Classification (NCBI taxonomy): domain Eukaryota; kingdom Metazoa; phylum Chordata; class Actinopteri; order Cypriniformes; family Gobionidae; genus Pseudorasbora; species Pseudorasbora parva. Next base: position 13,920,871 of record NC_090183.1, on the reverse strand, counting down.
TGAATCGACTTCTGACAGAAGAGCTGCACGATGAGTGTATCTTGTAGCACAAGGTGAAATCAGTATGTACATTCACGATTTGAGGGAAATATACATTTAATCGCCGCGGACAGGCGACGAATGCCGCCATCGGTGTATGTGTTCGAATTTTAAAGGCGCGGCGCGTCCGGTGCGAAGCTCAGTGGCCTTAAAGGGGCGATCACTCAGCGCCGCGACACGTCTTTATAACACTAATATTGAGCACCCCCATATTGCCAAAATGGTATGATCCTCGTTTCATAACACCCGCGAAGATTCGACCATGAGATCAATGGTCGAATCCGGTCCTGCATATTGCTGCATCGAATCTTCGACTATTAGGGGTCACCCCTATATATATATATATATATATATATATATATATATATATATATATATACCTAAATGATTATTAGGAACATCTGTTCAATTTATCATTAATGCAATTAATCAACCAATCGCATGGCAGTTGCTTCAATGCATTTATGGGTGTGGTCCTGGTCAAGACGATCTCCTGAACTCCAAATTGAATGTCAGAATGGGAAAGGTGATTTAAGCAATTGTCAGCGTGGCATGGTTGTTGGTGCCAGACGGGCCGGTCTGAGTATTTCACTCTGCTCAGTTACTGGGATTTTCAAGCACAGCCATTTCTAGGGTTTACAAAGAATTCACTGTACTAAAATGGCCCCACAGTCACCAGATCTCAACCCAATAGAGCATCTTTGGGAAGTGGTGGAACGGGAGCTTCGTGCCCTGGAATGTGCATCTCACAAATCTCCATCAACTGCAAGATGCTACACTATTAATATGGGCCAATATTGCTTTCAGCACCTTGTTGAATCAATGTCACGTAGAATTAAGGCAGTTCTGAAGGCGCAAGGAGTCAAACACAGTATTAGTATGGTGTTCCTAATAATCCTTTAGGTGAGTGTGTATATATATATATATATATATATATATATATATATATATATATATATATATATATATATATATATATATATATACATGTGTGTGTGTTTCTTTAAAAAATCACCTAGAGGATACTCTGCCTTTAAATGTATTAAAAAAAGGTTGCAGGTCTTGATTTTTGAATCGAAATATTATCAAGAACCCAGACGTAGGCTACAGCAGCAACAAAGAGGCTGATACAGCTAAATAAAACATTTGGTTATTGGAGTGAAAAATTGTGTGGGTGTTAAGGACGATCGATTTTCTGAAGCATTGTGCAATGTGTTCGCTCACCAGTTTACCTCAGTGCCCGTGGGTCAAGAGGCCTTGACGCTAACAGATAGGCTGCGTGTGATGCACCATTGTGCACTGGACCACTTTGATACTCACACACGATTGCGCTTGAAGAAGCTGTTCATGTGGAATCATGGGGGCGTTAAACCTTGTCATGGCCTAACAGCAGCCCTGGCATATCTGGAGCCATAATGATAAGATCTCATCACTGTGACAGTTTATGCAACTGCCATTTCCCTCTGCCAATCTCTCCATCCTCTCCCTCCCCCTTCAGCTCTGCTCGTTCCCTTACTAAAAGCGCGAGAGAAACCGCGTTATCTCATTTTCTCGCCACCTGCTTTAACAATTGTTTTGTGGGAAACACGTCCGTGCACGAGGTCGCAGTTGTCATGTCACTGGCCATAATAACATCCATTACATCAGAATCAATCAGCGCGTCCCGGAGACGGCAGACCATGATTAACTGGTCTGTCACCCATCATTTGACGCGCCATTTGTCACTATCACTCAGCGGCGCGTTGGGTAGGGTAGTGCTTCAAACTGAAACATTACCGCAGAAGCCACATGCTAAGAGGACTGTGCTATGAATGTTTTAGCAGACTGCGACTGCAACGCTACAACAGAAATAGAAACAGCGGCAGAGTCGAAGGCAGCCAGGCACTTGGAGCGGGTGTACAGTATGTGAGCCGTTGCTAGGTAACGCCAGAGCCTCAGGCTCGCGCGGAGGAGCATCCTCGCGCCCCTCTTAGCGGTGAGATGAAAGAAAAAAGATTTGCGTCCGTATGTCTTTGAGCAGAACCTATCGTCGTCACTTTTAAACACTTTTTTTTCATGGTAATTGTGCACACTAATTTCGAGATATCAGTTTATTAGACAGATTACCAATACTTTACTCCAATATGTCAATAGTGGTGTTTCGTTAGTAAACGAATCTATAGTTTTAAAAGAATCCCTCACCCGGCTAAAAACTAACCCCTATGTTCTGAGACGGGTTCCTCTTTACTTTTATGGATAGGCTAAATTGTCTTTATCAACAGTTAAAACAAGCCGCATGCGCAATGGAGAGCTGCGACGATGCATTTGAAAGTGTTCCTCCTCATTGTGTTTTTTGGTAAATCCGCCTCGGGTTGTCTTTTTTGACAAGTAGGCCTGTTCAAGTCACAGTGTAAGAAACTCCTGTAAAAAATGAATTAATCAAATTGAACTACAAACTTTTTTCTTCTTCCTTTTTTAAAAACGATATGATCGTGATTCGTTTGTGAATGGTGTTTAACCCTTTAACTGTCACCCCCGTTTTTGAGAATAGTCATGAAAATGCACTATCCAAACTTAAAAGGCTGTAATTCAAGAATGGTTTGGAATATAGACTTAAGTTTGGTCTTGATTTAAAGAAGACAATCAGCAGATTATTACTGAGGTGAAAGCATTTCAAAATATTAAAGAAAGAAAAAGTTATGGAAGTTTAAATTTACTGAAAATGAAAAATACAGTACTAAATATTTTTTTATTTTATATAAAATATATATTTTACAAAAAATGTTTTACTCTAAAATTACTATAAAATCAAATGCATATATCTAACAAAGTTGTGTTCCAAATTTGAAGTTGATATCACAAAAATTGAAGTCCCCATGAGATTTTGTTTAGGCGCTGTACCAAAAATAGCCACCGGGTGTCATTCAATTTCCATTGATTGTTTTTTTGATGCATTTTCCTGTAAATTTCTGTCCAAATATCACTTCCATCATAAAACAGTCACCACATATGGAACTTTGAGACTCAGACCTTTCCAATGATATGTGTTTTGTCAAGATTAGAAAAGATTTTGATTATAAAGTAGTTAAAATACATTTCGTAATATGAAACATGACACTGCCCACTAGGGGAGGAACCCGCTAGAAGAAATTAGAGTACCGTTTCCATGGTAACGCAACGTCTGATTTCAAAACGGTTTTCACAGGATGAATTTTGAGTTCGTAAGCTTTCGAAAGATACCTAATTTATGATAATTACTAAAATATATGATACGAAAAAAAGGCAATCAAAAAAAGAGCGCCAAGCGTCCCACCTGTGGGACGGTGACAGTTAAAGGGTTAATTTAGATTCTAAACAGAAAGGCAACACAAATGGCATTGCCTCGGGAATGTTTCAGTTTTTCAACTGAAAAATGACACGACAACATCCTTTTAGGGACATGGAAATGCAAGCTTTTGAAAACGGGTTGCAACAAGGTTTTGAAAACGATGTCATTACCATCTAGCCTACATATAAACAACAACAATGTGATTTTCTGGAAACGGTTACTCAGCACCTTTACTGTCTATGCTCAGCACGTGAGCTTCCGCAAGAGGTTTGTTCTCATCTCAAGCAGTTTTGGTTAAGCTTCTGTTTATGTTCGCGGATCAGAATTTATATGTGATTAAAATCCTAAATTAAACATGTTCATCATATAAAGCCATTGAGCCTCTTCAGAAAATTTGGACAAAAAAAATGAAATAAATCTCTTTAATAACTTTTTGATGCATTAAAGTGGTAGCTGCATAGTTGTCAATGGAGGGACAGAAAGCTCTCAGATTTCATCAAAAAATATAATTTGTGTTCCGAAGATCAAGAAGTATACATTTGGAATGACTTTAGGTAATGACAGCTTTTGCAGTGATGAACACATTTTTACATGAAATATCACAGAAAATTATTTTCAGGTCAGAAACCCAGAATCTCATGACAGTGAGACTCAGGAGTTGCAGGATAATTTAATTGTTTTAACTTATACATTTTACTTAGCATTAACTGGGAAATTCGTTAAAATGAGACAAACATGTTTTGTTTGTTATTTCTCGAGTTTCACAGCAGATTTGGATACACAAACTCGGTTATTCAGACTCATCTTAGCCTTTTGACAAATTGGTTGAGGGAATCATTCAACGGACAAAAATACGTGCGTTTACTCGTGTATTAGGATATAATCGGGGGGGACATAAAAGGTAGGCCTAATTAAAGGAATCAAAATCCGTATCTCTATCCTCATTACAAAAGACTAAAGCATTTTATAATGATGTGGCGCCCTCTGCCGTTTATCAAGTAATGTTGTCATTGACATGGTGAAAGTCCACAGATTCTATTCAAACGAATCATTAAAAGATTACTTAATTTAAAAGCTTCTATTTTACAGTTATGATCTCTTTAGAAAACCAGCCATAGGGATAATGTGTTATGAATCATCTCTATGCCTGGTACTATTTAGTTTGTCCATAGACTGGCCTAATGCAGATGTAGTATTTTAGTGTCATCACAGCATATTATTTGCAACATCATGCTGCTGACAACAGATTGAAATAATGAGTGCACATATATCGTGATCATAGCAGTTTTAATTCACACATTTCAAATAAAACAAATAGAATTTCTCTTACACATTGTCTACACACACGCCCACATCCAAGCACTTAAGTAACAAAAGTAAACATGTCAAGACATAAAAATACCTTGAACAAAGAAGAGGACCATAACATTTTAATAGGTTATAATAAACTTTTTTTGTTGACTTGATACATTCAGTGAATAAGTATAAAAGTATATGAGACGACCCTCTGTGTGCAAGGATATCTGTCAGTATGCCTGTTGATAAAAGCAGCATTATCCAGTACAACGGCAAGTCTACCCAAACCACAATTTTACATCATCATTATTCATTTTATAATGATATCGAATCAAGGTTATACTAAACAGTTCTCTTTAAAAGCTTAACTGCCCAAACATGATTTCATTATATTGGTTCAGTTAGATATACTGATATATAGATATTTTCTGTTGTGGACATAAAAAGAGGCTTTCTTGGAAGCTGCTTTGGTAAGAAAGCATCTGCAAAGAACATAAATGGGAAAATGCAAATGTAGACATGGTATGACATGAGGGTAAAGGCATCATAACTACTTTCTTTAAAAGCCATGACAAGATAACCAACTATAGCTTTACACCATTTATTTCCCACAACTGCTATCACTTCAGCTAACGGCCTTACACAGGAGCACATTGAACACTCAGAATCAAAGTTTAACACTCTGAAGTAACTTTACGGTAACGTGAGAAGGTAATTACTTGCGTGAGGACTCAAAAACAGGGAGTAAATGCCTTAATATTTTCAGGAGTGTCATTTTCTGCATTCACAGGTTTTTACTAAGTGACAACACAAAGTGTAATTTTTGTTGAATTGTAATACACTAATTATTAAGGTGTTACACAGCTTTTATGGCAGGCACTTACACTTAGAGCAAGACCCCATAGTTTAACGGCTACTAAAAGCACATAAACATCATCTGCCAAAACAAATAGCTTTTTAATCATCACACGGGACAAAATAGTGATACAACCATGACACCTTTCCCCTTGTGTTTGCCACTGACAAGCTTGCCCATTACCTCTAAACAAGAACCACATTTTCACCAGATACCACACATTTTCACTCATCAATAAAACTAGTTGTGCAGACTGCTACTCTATAAATATATTAAATATGTGTTTAAGGATACAAGTGATATTAATGGCTAAAATCCATCTATGTTTTGCTTTTTGAAAAAAGCAACTATTTTACGGCAAGGAAATTTATTGCTTGATGTTCTTTCTTTGTGAGGGAAAAATATGCAGAGGACTGAAGAGACAAACACAATAACCCTGACATTTGGAAAAGAAAAAAAGAAAAAATACCTGCAACATGTTCCCTGAACACTGCGACTGTAGCAAATAATTGGTTCTGCCTGCAGTTCAGGCCTGGTCCATAGGGGGCGCCGGTGTACTATGGTGCGGCTGTAAGTCTGCTGGGATCCCACAGTGATTGAACAGTGGGGGGAGAAGGTGCTTGGTTTGGGACGATGGCAATGAGGGTGAGGATGTGGGTGTGGAGCGAGTGACGGGGACAGTTTGGCTGCTCTGGTGCAAAGCGGAAAGGGCCGAACTGGGCTGACAGGCCGCTGGGGGCACGGGGGTCATTGGTGTCGAGAGGGCTGTGGACATCAGCAGGCCGTCCGAGGCAATAAGGCTGTGAAACTGTGAGGAGTCGCTCAGGGAAAGGGCGAGAACACCCCAGGAGCCATGAGAGATGTCATCATCCTTGCCAAGGGGCAGATCACTCAGATCTGCTTTGGAGTTATCCATCTTAGCTAGGAGATGAGGTTGTCTATGTGGGTATATGCTGTCTGTGAGATGCCCCACAGAGGATGGAGGAGTTAGAGGGGGCTGTGGTGATGGAGGTGATGGGGGGAAAGCGTCTTCAGAGGTGGGGAGCAGACTGGGGTCCAGCTCCAGGCTGGAAAGAGTCTCAGCAGATAGCCGCGCACTCAGTAGATCCACGACTCCCCCCGGCATGCTACGACAATCCACCCCTTCTACGGGACCAAGCTCAGCCATTCCGCTTAGACATGCAAGGGATTCTGGGTAAGAGCTCATGGCCTGCAGAACGCGAACCAATTCCTCTGCTTCCTCGGAGGTGGGCAACAGCTCACTATTCTTACCTATATGACAAATAAACATGAATTACATAATATCAAATCACTGTAAACAAAGTGAGAAATGAAGACAGAGAAAAAGAAAAGACATTGAAAGTATAAAGGGTATAAGGGTAAAAATATAAAATTTTTAAATCCCAATCTTTTCCTCAATGCCTGATTTACACTACTTCCTGCAGTCCCACACAGTAGAAGAGATCGTATTTATCCCAAGTTTGCAGGAAAAACTAAATAAAAGCAACAACAACAACAAAAAAACAGGTCTTCTATTGAGTTGTTCAATCACAAACTCTTGCTGTCATCTTAATGAGCCATTCAAAAAGATTTTAATCAGTTTGAAGGACCACTGAGTTAAAGCTACACTGTGTAACTTTTTAGTTTATTCTAAGCTAAAAGCACTTAGTTCTTTCAAAAATATATGTGCTCAGAATTGTATATTTACTTCTTTCAAGTTATAAAGTATTCTCGTAAGTTTATAATATGCCATTGAAAATACATACGGGTGAGGGGTTCGAATGCTGGTCGTCATGTTGCCCCTCCATCTTGAAAGTACATTAGCCAAAGAGGGACATACCCGTAAATTCAAGCCTTTCACGTTTTTGTTTGCTAGAGGGGTTCTATACTAGCCTAGAAATCTAGACGCACCGTAACGGCAGCAAATTTAATTTGCCCGCAAGTGTCGTCTAGGAACTCTCAATACCTATCTGAGCTGTATTCCTCAGAATCTGGACGGCCTAATCACATCGTGTATAGAGTCGGTGGGCGGGGCCATAATGACGACGGCCGAGTTGCGTTTGCGTGCTTCTAGAAAACACAGAAATTGGCAAACGGCGGCGGTCTTTCGAATCAGCTCTGACTGCGACTCCGGAAGACTTGGAGTTAAGCTTTTCTCTGAGAAAAGAACAAAGAGCTGCACTGAAGTTCTTAAAAAGGGAAGATGTGTTCGGAGTTTAGCCGACCGGATACGGCGAATGTTTATTCAGTCAGCGAGCTCTGCTTCACCTTCATTGCTCTGGTTGGTTGTAGCACTATCCTATCGCGTGCAGAGGGAGTTTGAAAGACAACCGTTTATCCCGCCCCTCGGATTGAGCCCTGTCTATGGTGAGTTTCCAGACAAAACATCTTGATGTGGGTCTGGCTTGTCAGGCTAGTTCTATACCGCTTTACTGACTTCAAGGGCTCAAAATTACTAAAGAGAGGGTGAGAGCTGTCTGCAAGGATACCTCTCGCCGCCTTCTTTGCCCTTTCAACATTAAGTTGTGTTAAGGGCTTCAGTGGTCTACCAACTATTTTAGTTGCCATAGACACAATTCTGTTAAGTTTGTTCTTAGATCTACAGTTTAAGTGATCATACCAGGCAGGAAGATGAAAGGTTAAAACACTCTCTACAATGGATTTTGTACACCAGTTCTAAAATACGCTGACTAATTCCAAGGCCACTTAGTTTTCGAAGAAGAAATGGTTGCTGCGAGCATGAAAATGTACTCTGAATTTTCAACAAAGCTCACCTGTGAGTCCAAAACTGAGGCCAGGTATTTAAAGTTCTCCACAACTCCCTCGTGTCTTATTTTGTGCACATTAGTAGTTATAAACTATGACTTTTGCCTCAATAAACTAATTATGGCTTATTAATAGTTAGTAAGGAAGCTGTTACATTTAGTAATTGGGTAGGATTAGAGATGTAGAATGAAGTCAAGCCTAACCCCTTCTGTTTTGACCGGGACTCGAACCCGGGTCCACCAGCATGAGAATCGGACGCTCTAACAAGGAGGCTAAAGGCTGCAACCTCTAGTCAGTTGAGGTCAGAGGAGTGAGGTTTACTCGCACAGCAACTACTACTAGCTGGCCTCCGTTACACATGCAGAATAAGGTATCAATATGTGCTAATAAACAACAAAGCAACCAGTTTAGAATTGGACCCTAAACTAAAGTGTAACCAATAATTTGTATTTCCTTGAATAAATGAACAAAAAAATGGAACATTGTGTCCACTTTTTGTTTTTTTTAAAAGCAAAATAGACATTATTACAAATATGCAGAAATTAATCAGAATCTAATCAAATCTAAAAATCTCTATTGAATCAGATTTCCCTAATATTATAGCAATATTACCTTCAAAAAGATCAAAGTCCTGCAAGTCGTCCGGGAGTCGAGGGAGAACATCTGAGAAATCCTCCTGATTCAACTCTAGGTCATGTGGAATGTCACTGATGTCATTGGTGATGTCGTCTGGAAATTCATCTGCACTTAAATCGGGAGTTAAAGGGCTCCTGTAAAACACAAAGTCAATGAGTGCGCAGTCGCAGACACACACAGAAACACATGCAAACACACTCGGCTTTCACCTTATGCCAGAAGGCTGAGTGGGCAGGCACAAAATGGAAGGCATTCCCAGGTTGCCCTGGGGTAGCGCCGGAGGAATTGGTTTCTGAGGGCGCTTTGGTGCTCCTCGCTTGCCTTTCTTCTTATGCTTCTTACTGAGTGCTGGAGGCTTGGCTTTCTTCAGTGGCCTGTGCCTCTGAATCTGCTGGTGGTGGTGGTACGTTCTCCGGCTGATATCGCCTCGAAGGAAATTGTCCTGTAAAGTACCATTAGCGCACATTTGGTTAAATTAGTTACTAGCAAAAGTTTATTACGCAACAAAGCGGTCTTCTGTTTCTCACCATTTTCTTGGCATGCTCATCACAAAGTGGCGTCTGGTGCGTGATGTCAAAGACAGGGATGGAACACTGAGCTCCATCTGCAAAGCGAGCAGTGCAGCTGGAGAAAAGCTGCTGTGAATGGTTCTGAAGGATATCTACAGAGTGCCATTAAGGACACAACACAGGGAACGCAGAAAACCGTAAAACGTTAGTCAATCACCAAAGCAGATGGTTTGTTAAAGTCACAGGAAAAATCGTTCTGAATGCAGACGAACAGCCAAAAGCGGTCTGCTATTGCTTCTTAGCTACATCTGAGTTGTTCTGACTAATTCGAAGAAAAGGAGCTTTGAGAGGATACGTTGAAAGCAGTGCCTGGTGAACGGCAAGGCTGAATTTCTGCAGTCTTCACCTTTCACGATAGCCAAACACAAACCTGAGTCATCTCCAGCCAATGGTACTGCAGTGCTGTGGAATCAAAACATAAGAAAACAACTAATGCAACATGAAGACATGTTGAGCACATCAGAGGTGTAAATTGCACGTTTCATTAGAAAACTTGATAGATCTGGTATCAATTCTCTTAGTCAGCGATATGATATTCGCTGATATCTTAAATCTTGAAGAGATACCATTAGGAATTGATTCAGGGGCCTGCGATTGATTTAGCAATTTCTTGGATATTACTTTTTTGGAAGTGGTCTTTTTTACCACTTACTAGTTAGTTCGATTTTAGGGTCTACTAGAACAAGTGTTTGTGCTTGAACGTTAAAGAAACACTCACCTTTTTTTGAGAAAAAAAAGGCTCATTTTTGTTAAACAGGTGAGATTTACCGTTTTCAAATCCATTCAGTGGATTTCCAGATCTGGCAGTAGCATTTTTAGCATAGCTTAGCATAATTCATTGAATCTGATTAGACCGTTAGCATCTCGCTCAAAAATGACTGAATACTTTCGACCAAAGACCTTTTTCCTATTTAAAACTTGACTCTTCTGTAGTTACATCGTGTACTAAGACCGACAGAAAATTAAAAGTTGCGATTTTCTAGGCCAATATGGCTAGGAACTAGACTCTCATTCCTGCGTAATGATCAAGGAAATTTGCAGGTACAATGATATTATGCAGGGGAGTTAGAAAATGAGCCTAAAGTGGAGTGTTCCTTTAAAAAAAAACACCTCGCTTCTCACACATTTTACACAGTTGCAGCACCACCCTTTCCAGTCTGCCAGTAACGCTCTGTTCAGACCAATCAGCGCACATTGTGCTTTCAGAAGGAGGGGCTTCTTTTCCTTCTGAAAAGCACAATGTGCGTTGACTGATCAGCTGGATCAGTGTATTGTGATTGGTCAACAGATTTGAGCATGTTTCTGAAATGTCACACCCTTACCATAACCACATTAGGCCTGAGGTGGAAATAAACACAACAAAGAGGACTCGGGCCTCATCCCCCTTTATTTCTATGGCTTGGGCGGGAAAAATTGACTTCTACGTCCGGAATGAAACTCAAGCCTACAATCAAAATGTTATAGGCCGTTCAGAAACACTGCTTACTGATGTAGAGAATAGCTCTCATAGACTGGACTTTGTAAAATTTGCAGATCTTTTTTAAGCTCAAACAGAAACATTACACACTAAAGAAAGCTAAAAATGTAAAGCATAATACATCCTCTTTAATTCACAAATGCAGACAAAATATAACAGGTCTTTCAGCCTGCTCTCTAAAATTAAGAAATACACAATAAAATGTGGCATTCTAGTTGTTGAAAAGTCACTGCGTTGCATCATCATATCGCATCAATACATAATGTATCTTTAAAACCCTAATGCATGTGTATTTTTACCTGGAGGGTGTGGAGGTCTCATTATGTTGTTCCTGAATAATCTGTGCGGTGTGGTGAGGTTCCTCTCTTGCCGCCTGCAGCAGGGCCTTACGAAGGGCATGGTGGGATCTCCTCTCTCTCCTGAAGCCCCTCTGCTCCCTGCAAAGGTGCGTGTGTTTTTGTCTCAGGTATGAGCAGAAGCCAGCCAAACGCTCAGCACGGGAACTGCTGGCACTGTGAGACGGGAAAGAGAATTTTCTAGATCAGCAGTTTTCAAACTGTGGGTTGCGATACACTGGTGGGTCATATAGTGGAAAAAAGCATTCATATTCATGCCATGCCAGTCAAATTCAATAAATATGTTCATTGGTGGTCATAACTTTTATTTAGATTAAGTGTCACAGATCACTGCAGTGTTCTCAGCACCCAGTCCAATTTTAAATTATTACTATTATCAGTCTGTTATTTACATGGATGAACATACTAACTAAATGACCTGAAGTCTGCTATTAATTTGGCTAATAAATGTACAAATTTTACACAAAAATATTGTTGGTCTCAAGATTCCTTTTATCTCTATTTGTGGGTCTGAGCATGAAAAGGTTTGCAAACACCTGCGCTATGTCAGCGGTTCTCAACCAGGGGGCCTAAATATGACAAAGTAAGTATTGAAATAAGCTAAAACAACAAAAACACAAGCTATTTCTGATTTTATTTTACTCTTAATTTTGCTTTAAAGAGCCAGGGTTCCCACAGTCTTGAAAAATTTATTTTGCCAAATCTTTGGTCATTTCAAAACCTGAAAAAGTCACGTAAATAAAAAAAGGGCATTTTATAATGAATAAACATGATGTATTTTGTATTTACAGTATGATAAGTTCTAAAATATTTTATCAATTAGAAATTAAAAGTAGCAGGTAGCAAGTAAAAGTGAGTAAAAAAACATTCCTTTTAATAGTTTATTAATTAATCCTTATCGAGTACATAATGAACAAAAAGGCATGTAAATTCTTTGGTTAAAAAGAGTGGAAACGTTCAGAACATTCAAATTCTGGAATCTTGCTATTTAATTTACATTACCTAGGAATGTCAGGCCTTCAAATATCGTTGTAATCAATAATGGCCTTGGAGTAAAAAAGATTGAGAATCGCTCCGCTGGTTTTTGCCTTCCAAACATTACTTTAAAGGATCACTTGTTGTGTTTCCATCACCTTGTTTTTATGCACATTTTGATGCATCACATCAGAAACGAGTGATGGAAACAGCAAATTTCGGAAAAGAAGAAATCCCTTAATTCGCAAACAATGTTTTTACGCTCACTTGAGGTGGTTTTTGACTTGTGCAAAAAAAGAATTCTTGCAAATAATGGGAGATGGAAACAAATTTTCCGAATAAATTCCCACATGAATTTTTGGTTGTTTCTGCTGATGGTGTTTTATTTACTGTTGGTTACTAGGTTACCAATGCACCTAATTGACGTTTGTTTTTCTTTTTTCCCACTGAACTTTGAAAAGATTCGCTTCACATTTGGATGGAAACCCAGCTAAAGCAATTGAAAGTCTAAATTATATTTGTACTTTACTCTTTCATATGAGAAGAGATTATAAATATTGATTTGAGATAAAAGTATTCAATTATGTGAGATAGAAGCCATGTAGTGATAGGAAAAGTTGCAGTTTAGCAGTCGTTATATAAAAAAAGAGCTGCAGAATACTAGCCTGACAACAAGCCAGACCCACATCAAGATGTTTGGTCTGGAAACTCACCATTGACAGGGCTCAATCCGAGGGGCGGGATAAACGGTTGTCTTTCAAACTCCCTCTGCACGCGATAGGATATCGCTACAACCAACCGGAGCAACGAAGGTGAAACAGAGCTTGTTGATAGATTAAACATTCACCGTATCCGGTCGGCAAAACTCGGAACTCCGAATGACTTCAGTGCCGTTCTTTGTTCTTTTCTCAAAGAAAAGCTTAACTCCAAGTCTTCCAGAGTCGTGGTCAAAGCTGATTCGAAAGACTGCCATTCACCAATTTCTGTGTTTACTAGAAGCACGCAAACGCAACTCGGCCGTCATCATTATGGCCCCGCCCACCGACTCTATACATGATGTGATTGGCCCAGCTAGAGTTAGGTGATTACAGCTCAGAGGGGTATTGAGAGTTGCTAGACAACACTCGCGGGAAGATTAGATTTGCTGCCGCTAGGGTGCGTCTAGATTTCTAGGCTAGCAGAATACCACAATTGACCAATTAGAATCAAGTATTCCAGAGCTCTGCATTATAATGTGGGTTAATCTTTGCGTTTGGCATTAAAATAGGTGGCGGATGGATGATTGTCAGACTGATGGACTACTGTACCTTTCCTCAGAGTGCTTCTCTTGTAGTCTCTGGCACTGATATGACACTAGTTTCCCCACGTCTCCATCTTCCTCTTCACTGTCTTCTGACCAATCAAGCCCTAGAACAAAATCTTTGTCATTAAAACAAACTAAAGCTAGACTCGTTTTTAAATCTCAAAATCACAGGTCACAATTACCTACCTAAATGTGGGTTCAGGTCTTGGTGCCATCCTTTGTGTTGGTCCATCAATCTGTGGAACTTCTGCAAACATGGAGCATGTTGCTGCATTTTTTTTAATCGTCTATGTATGTCATCACGGCTTGGTGCCATACCGGAAGCTGCAGGGGCAACCTCTTTATCAAACGCATGATTAAGGTCCAGTTTAACTTTGATATCAGTTGGAACCGTGTCTATTGAGCCCTTATGGCTGTCCGGAATTGTTGATGAGGTTTTGAATAATAAACCTGAACGAACTGCAGGAGTTTGTAGGGTTGCTGCTTGAGGGGAGGAGGGAACTATGGGTGTTTGCGTGGGTCTTCCACTCTGTGGAGGAGGGAGACAAGGACGTGGAAGGGTTAAGGAAAGCGAAGAGGTTCTGAGATGGTTTGGGAAGGCTGGATCCACACTGTGATTTTCCGGTTTCTGCTTATGGTTCAGAGCTTGGCTTTCTTGGGTTTTTTTCAGGAATGTGCCACTTGATTTTACCATTTTCTCTCCCCTGCAAATAGCAAAGGGATCTGAGGGAAGCAGACAAGCCAGGGAGGGTGGTGGGGATGGAGGTAATAGCTCAAGACCGTTGTGAGTTTTCAGAGCCAGGGATGGAACGGTAATTTTGAGGGCCAAAGACTCAATGGTATCTTGTTTCTTCTTTCGCTCCTTCTTGGGAAGGACACCCATAACCTGAAGGTGACTATTACAATACCTAAAAGACAAACAGATTCTTTTCAGTACTCTTTTAACATGCACATCTTTTCTTTAAACATTTGTTAATCCACAAACTTACTTGCGGTCGTGAGCCTTGGGTATTGGGTTTGTGCAGCGCTGGCTATTGTACTTGGCTACATATTCACACTGCCTGAAGGGAGCGGTCCGGTCCTCAAGCACATGGCGGATGCAGAAAGCATAACCATTGAGCCTGCGCTGCTTGCAAAGCTTTGGACTGTATGAACATAGAGGCTTGTGGTCCACCTCCGAGTAGTGGATGTGTTTGCCTTCGTACATCCCAGGGCTGGAACTCTACGGAACATCAGCTGATGAAAGAAAAAAACGGTATGTGAAATGAGACAAAAAGTGTGATGAAAGCAGTGAGTCAACTACCAAATTTCAATTTTTGGAGTGCACAAAGAAGCACTGGTCAATGAAACACACTTTAAATCAAAACTGAAAATGTGCTTTACATTTACAGTTGTAATTGAATAAATTATTTAGGTTACTTATATAAAAATACAATTTAGTTGTACAATTTTTTTATCAGGTATTAAATGCACTATACAATTTAAACCTGAAATACAACACTTTTGCCACATTATGAAATCGAGCACAGATTTTGGGCAGTTGGATGTTGTTGTTTTTAGATTTCACAAAGTATGATATACTGTTTTTATTCGTCATGCGTGTCCTTGCAACTAGGTGTGTTTCTTTTTTTGCGTTCAACATTACTTTATAGTCTGGTAGTGTGTGATGCTCTTTTTTTAATACGTAACCATTTACAAAGTCAGCAAGTATATTCCAGACTTTATAATCATCATTATATTAATCTCAGTTGCCGCAAGCTCCAGTTTTCCCTACAGCTCCACCAAACTGTAAAGTCTGCAGTGACATAATGATAGTTGACATTTGAAGAGCACAGACATCAAACCTCTCAGCTCTTCCATTATTATTGTGCTCCTTCTTATTGAGTTCCTAGCACTCGCCAATGTATAAAAACTATGAAGGTTATGCATCAGCTATCAAGCGACAAAACCATGAATATAAAAACGACACTTATCAGCATATTGAGAGATCTCCCATTTAAAATAGCTTTCAATATTCATGTTGCAGTCACCTCCAAAACCTAACAAATCTGAACTCTGCATTTCAAAGCACTCATGAAACTATGCAGTGTGTAGGCTGCTCAGCATAAACAGAACAAACCATTAAATATTAAAGTGACAGGAAGATGGAAATGTAGCCCCTGTTTTAAGCAATCAATGACACTTGAGAAAAACAGCTAGTGTAAGAAGAGCTTTTAGCAAGTAAAAAACTAAATCATAAAACGATGAATCGTAAAAGTGTTTGGGCAGAGTACAATACGTTTGACATGCAAAGCAACTTTGAAAACGCAAGGGGACGGTGGACAACCCGCCTACTACTCTATCATGTACTTGGGCAGCACTATCAGTTAGTTTTGAGGCAAGGATTGAGCAAGTTGGGTGTTGCGCCTGCAGAAACATTTTAATTATTTTCCCGAAAGATACAGTCAAAATCAGAGCGGCAGAATCTATTTCTTTGTTGCGTCGTACAAATATTTCGAACGTATTTTGAAACTTTGTTACGGTCGTCGGAATATAGTTAGGTTCGAGAGAAACTCGGGACCGATAATAAGCAAAATACCTGTCAAACGAGAATATGCGTTGTCGACGACCGGAGACATTTGAAAGTTTCGGGGGTTTATTTATTAGTTACATTTTGATTAGTTTTGTGAGTTTACGTTTAAGTAATATTACTAGAAAAATTGGTATCGAATACACATTTTGCCTACAAACATTGCTTAATTTCTGCGCAATTCGTAGTTACCGTTGGCCTTTGAAACTTCCCGAATCCCCCCGAGTCGAGTAACGAGGCACCCGCCTTGCAGTGCGTGATAAGCGGCCTTCCACCTTTACTCGAGTCCGTTGCTTCCCGGCAGCAGCTCAACCTCCGATCACTGCGGCCTGTGCTAAACAAGCTACGCTGATCTTTTCATACGGTCGACGGCTATTACTCTCAGCGGGGATATTCCGCCTCTACCTTTCCACGCAACGCTAGCAGATTTAGTTTTTTAACGCGTCGATATAATTTTGTACGAATCCTACAGGCACATCTTTGTCCAATATTGAAATAAAACTAGCCGTACACAAAGAGAAGGGGGTGTTGGTTTAGTCATCGGATGCGAGGCTTCTTACAGCACAACTACAGGCACTGGGGGGACATGACAACAGCCAACAGTGCAACAACAACCTCTGCAACCATTTTGGAATTCAACTTTGTATGTTCATTGTCGGCTTTTAGAAAGATGACAGATCTCGCAAACACACTATACAGATTAAGCATTTGCGTGTCCAGCTGTCAGAAGTGTTCAGACTAGCGTGAAGTTATATTTGTGCCGCTTTCATTGATTTCAAGTTTGAGGGATCTCCCCCAAAGTCTTTTCCGACAGCCTCCTCTCACGCGTCTCATCCATGCCTGGAATGACATCACCAACTTCAAATTCAGTGCAATTTCACGTGCGGCGATATCATTCTTGTCAGTCATATTTTCCCCACGTTGCCATCAATAAATATTATCAAGGCGACAAGACTTGTGATATAAACTCTGAAGCAGGTGTTACTGGGTGTAATGTGATTTCTAAGTGTCTTAATGTTGCCCCCTATTCAGCCAGTGATGTCAGCATGATCCTGACATAGTAGCAAGAAGGGGGAGAAGAAAAACTCACACTAAAACTTAAACTTTTTACATTTTAAACAGTAAGACAATCCAAGATAATCCATTACTTTATTTGTCGAATAATCTTAAATTAATTTATATTAATAGTTCTCTCAAATGTAAATGTTCAGAGCAAAACTGCACTCTGCCACTGCACTTAATCCTACTTCATTGTTAAGGAAATCAGGTTGCTTATTTTAGAAAGCAATTTCTCTTTACACTTTCACCCTACCTTCTAGAACCAAAACAGAATATTTGGTTTTCTACTACACCCTTATTTTAAACAATTTATACCAGTAATGTGAATAGCGACAATAGTATATTGATATAATACATTTTTATTTATAATAAGAGCTTTCCAAAACAAAGCAGACCTCAGCCAGCTCAATCATGGGAATGAAAACTTTACAACACCCTTCAAAGCCTATTTAAATATGAGGGGGGAAAAAATCATTTCACACATTTTGCTGCTCTGATGAAATCTGACCATGTAAGACACAAGAGACAAACAGCAAAGTATGCTAAAATGTAGGTATGTGTCTGTACATATACTTGATGACTACTTTTATGTGCGTTACGATGGAAAGATTGGTGTGCCTGAAGGAGTTTTAACAAATTGAGGGCTCATCAACTGCTGCTGCTCCCTCGGTCACAGCCTTCACACACTTGGCCATTGTCTGAGAGGCTCTGCTTATAGGGTCTGTAGAGGAAGACAACCAAAGGCAATGGTAAACGACAGGTTTGAATACATATATTACGTTACAGTGTTCTTCTATTCAAACATAAAAACTTAAAACAACATAATATATTTGGTACTCTACCTGTCATGTAGAAATCCTTCACTGTGAGCTGAGGAGGGACAATAGGAGCTGCAAGCAGTGACTGATTCACAGCCTAAGGGAACGGGAACATTAGTGAACTGCTCAAGTAGTGGCGATTTAAAACAAACATTTCTATTACAAACAAAAGAACAAACCTTTGAAAGCTCATGGGCTTGTTTGAAATAATTGGCTTCCTCTACATCATCATATCTCACCAGGTTAGGAGAGACCTCTTCCAGCCTTCTCCTTACCTCATCCAGCGTGTCATACGGCAGTGTGACGCCTGCCAGCTGAGCAAACAAAAACATAAGAATCTGTACTGTACATTCTACTTTCTTTCGAAAGAATAGCTCAGCAAAGGTATATAAACAATACGAGAAACAAGGTGTACATTGTTGAAGTACAGGTTAAGGAGTGTACCTCAGAAACGGCACGCAAAATCTTCCAGTCCTCGCGTGCCATACCGGGAGCAGTGACTGCCACCCTAGTCTGCTGGGCACGGCCCTCTGTGTTGACGTATGTGCCATACTTTTCAGTGTATGCAGCGCCAGGCACGATGACATCAGCCATGAGGGCACCTACATCTCCATGGTGACCTGAATAAGCATGTACTACCATTAAACTTAAAAGAATATACTGTATTTTGATGCAAGCCTCTTACCTGCTGTACAGAACAAGTGTATAGAACAGTGGTTTAACATGATACATATACAAATAAATATACATTTATAATTAGAATATGCCTGTGTGTGTTTTCCCAATCTGCATTTAACTTTGTTAAGCATTAAACAATTTATTACATATGAATCTTTTTTTAAACTAAATATTACTTTAAAACATTAGCTCGTTACTTCAGCGATTAGCATATGGCTTTGTATCAGTAGAAACTCTGGACTATATTCGAATGATCGTGCTGGTGCTAGAATGACAAGAGATTTATGCATTTTATTATTGGAAAAAATCCTCCGATGACACAAATATCGTCAATTTGCGTCATCAGAGGATTTTTTGTCATGATGAAT
Source organism: Pseudorasbora parva (assembly GCF_024679245.1). NCBI lineage: Eukaryota > Metazoa > Chordata > Actinopteri > Cypriniformes > Gobionidae > Pseudorasbora > Pseudorasbora parva. The sequence goes on along the minus strand of NC_090183.1, from coordinate 13,901,799 downwards.
GTTATCTGACTACTGCTGCGTTTGTGCTGTGACACTCGCTCAGTGGCTAAATCACATATTGAACAAACACAATCAGTTTTTTATTATAGTGTCTGTTCTCCAACTGAACTGATTTTATGAAACTGAACACAGTGGGAAAGTGATCCAATGATTCAGTAGCGATGGCTTTGAGAGTGGCCTCGTAAGGTTGAGAAGCATTCTGGGAATTATTGTCTTTCATCCCCATCAGACAAAAATAAATTTTCTGTCTTTTCTCAGTCTAGAAAGCACTAAATTCAAAAATAATTTCACATTTTTACTACATTAATGACCCAGTTTAAATACAGATTCATCTTCCCAGCGCTGAAGTACCCCTTTAAATGAATTATTGAGTTGAAATCTGTTTATACATTAATTCCAACTCTCCCGCCATATCTAAATTTAAAATGAATCGTGAGGATTTACCACCCTTAGTCACATGGCCATAAACAAATTAAATTGCTTCCTTGAAGCGACCACCACATAACAGACTTGTGGAAGGGCACTTTGTGAAGAGATTCAGTTGTACACTTTAGTTTGGAACGCCCCTACAAATGGTATCTTCTTCCCGAAGTGCCCTTCAAAGGTGCAAAACTGCAGTTTGGAATTTGCCTCAAAATGTGCAGTGCTGGGGGTAATTAAGGACAAGAGCTGGGAATCACTGGTACAGAATACAAAATATGCAAGTGAGTTTACTGACCCTGGTAGACGATAAAGCTGTCTTTGGGGAGATCTGCTCTGGTGATGCAACCAGCATCGGCTCCGAGGAGAAACAGAATTTTGGGAGGGTTCTTCCGGATGGCATCAACACCAGGCTTGTAACCCAGGTCCAGGGCTGCCACTTGACTGGCCACCCTGAGGTCATGTATATGACAAGGTCAGTACTTGTGCCAAGCAAAGGGTCAACAATTCTTTTATTCACATGGAACAATTATAGAACAGAAAGGATACTCAAAGAAAGATCCACATATGCACACACACTTATGGCAGTATCTGACCTGTGCAGCACATTGAGAACCTTCCATCCCTCCTCAACACCACTGCTGGCTCGAGAATTTTGAGCAATTGTGGACACAGCCTTGAAGATGGCTGACCCATCCACCCTCTGGAGAGCGGAGCTACCCACCACTACAACAGGCTTTTTGGCCTGGGCTAGGTCCTGAAATACAAAACCATACTCCAATTCATTCTCATTCAAGAGGCAACTTCTGATGATGTTAACACCAACATTTCTATGTAATTTTACCTTGCAGAAAGGGTGTGTTCCAGCAGCTATCTCTTGCAGAACTTGTGTGGTTTCACCCAGATGGTTGTAAGTGTAGCTCAAGTCCACCTTATGACCAACCAGGGCCACCTGGAGCTCATTATGCAACCAACTGAAGAATGGGGATAAAAAGAAAGAGTGGGGTGGAGTGAAATGACACCAGCTCAACTGGTTACAACCGTTGTAAACAGTGTGCAATGGTTTTACCTCTTGCGGACACGTGAATTGAAGAGAGGTGCCTCGTAACGTGGGTTTGTTCCAATCAGAAGCAGGAGGTCACACTCCTCAATGCCAGTTATACGACTGTTCAAGAGGTAATTGGAGCGCAGGTCAGTTCTAAGGAGCAAAAAGAGCAAAATTAGTGCAAAATGACGTAATCTCCACTGAAACAGGAAGACGGCAGGATATATCGAACAGCTTTTTAAAATAGCCAGTAGTGTTTAGTTTATATCACAGTTTAGCCAGAGCCAGAGTTTCCTCCTAATATCTAACAGTTTCTCCTCCTAATCTTCAGCATATCACTTTAAAATATAGCATTCTGTGCAGAATACAAATGTGTCCGATATGTTTTCTGGAATGCGCCAACTCATGCATATGATCCGCTTGGTGCTATAGTTTCTCTGAACCCGAGCAGACTGTGTGCAATGTGCAGGGGTTCGTGTGACACTAATGTGAAACCAGACTTTATTCACCCCAATGGACAGCAAATTTACACTTTGAATCGCTCACTATGCCTTATATAGTGACTATGTGCCATTCACCATGTAGAAAATAGTAAATGTATGAACAAGTGAGCGATTTTAGCCGCAGCTTCAGCGTCTATTTATAATGCAGGGGGCGGAACGCCTTAGATTCGAGAGAGCATTTGATTGGACATTAAAATCTGATGAGAAGCTGAAGTGCAGAGTGATGTCATCAAAATCATTAATCCATATTGGAGGAATTGAGAGACTGAATGCTCATATCTTCTAAATGTGAATTTTGTCATTGTTTTGGAGAACACTAACTCATAGATAACATTAAGTTTAATAACATATAATTCAATTTTGATTTCATGGGGACTTTAAAGGGACATTTCACCCAAACAAGTAGGTAATCAATTACTCACCCCCAATTCCACACCAATAAACCTTTTGTTTATCTTCTAAACATTAATAAAGATATTAATGAAACCGGATAGATTTCTGTACCTCCACTGAAAGTCCATTACACCAAAAGTTAATCTTTATTAGATTAACTTGTATTATTAACTTAATTTATTAAATATAAATAATCCTTATTATTTGAAAGCTCAAACATTCTTTGTTTACACAATGTGTTCATGTATGCATGTTGATGAATGTGAATCTGTGAATAAAAGCCTAAATATCTATTCAGATCTATTCATTAAGCAATTCTTGCAAAAAACTGGATTGCAAAGCTTCATTTATATGCTTTATAATTTATATTAATTATATATATAGTGATTACTTTCATAAACTTTTTGAAGGTTGAAGGTTTTAGAGGAAAGGATTTTCAAAAGGAGGGATGGAAATCTTTCAGATTTTATTTTAAAAAAAATTGAACGAGAGTAATTAAATGACAATTTACATTTCTGGGTGAACCATCCTTTTAAGCCAGTCAGCACCTTGAATATCAGGACCAATAATAACTCATGATCAGAAGTTAAATATGTTTAAAAAGAAACAATGTTTATATCAGTGCTTGCATTACAAAGTATGGTTACGCTTTATTTTAATGTACCCCTAATACAATGCAATATACAATAAGTGCTGAGTAATAGTTCATGTACTTATTATTATATTTAACATAATTAGGGCTAGGTTTGGGGTTACTTGCTGGAAACTATGCATCATTTACTGTTATTACTATAGTAATAGTAATGTAATAATAGTAATAAAAAAGTAATGTATTTCAGAAATGTACAAATACAAATCAGTGTTAACTAATAATGTATCCTTTAAGTCAGAAACAATGAGCTCATTTAAGTAATTATTACGAGTTTTGGACACAAGTGTGTCTATTTCCACAAAAAGGTTAAGTTGTTATTTGCACAAGTCAAATCCTTAAAGTTAACATTGTGCTGAAAATCTCTAACCCTTGGTATGATTAATAGTGACAGGGATGTAACATCACTACTGCTATTAGATAAAATCCAATAATAATTACTTAAAATCAGTGAACAAGAAGAAATATTATTAGTAAAATCAGGGCAGACATCATTCTTATTGGATGAGGACTCACCCGGCGCCAGTCATTGGGAAGATTTCCTCAGTGCAGAGGGTCTCACTGTCCAGTCTATTCAGTAGGTCCTTCAGAGCCACTAGTGCCTCAGCATCTACCATCCCACCAGCAATAGCCCCTACCTCAGAACCTTGAACTCCTTGGAGCTAAAAAACACAAATCCCAACCAATGAAATATATTGTCTGCAAATGACAAAGCATATCATACTAAACAGATACATGCATGAATCTTTTTTTTATAATTTGCAATCACTCACTGCTCCAGCCACACGTGTAAGAACATCCTCCCAGGTGGTGGCAACCAGCTGTCCACTGGCATCCTTCACCATGGGCTGGGTCAGGCGCTGCCTCTTCAGTCCATCATATGCAAACCTTAGAGAGGGTGGGCCAGAGACAGGACAGTAGACTAACCATGAGTGTGTGTGAATGAAGAGAGAGAGGGGGGTGTTTTTATATTTTAAGAGCTTATGCACTCACCTGGTCTTGTCGGATATCCATTCCTCATTAACATCCTCATTCAAACGGGGCAGAATTCTCATGACCTCACCACCCCTGGTGCTCACCACAATGTTTGAGCCAACAGCATCCAGCACATCAATGGACTCAGTCTTTCTGTCGACAAATGACAGCAGCATTTTCAAAAATTAAAGTTCACACATATTCAAGTAACCCACTATTAAAACCCCTTAACTAGCGGGACACTATCAGGATTCACTCAAAGGCTTACACCCTCAGTATTCCAAATCAGACATTGTGTTACCATGGAAATGGTACTGAAATGCCTATTAACAGGCTCCTCCCCCAGTCGGCAGTTTCATATTTTATAATACAAAATGTACTGCACTTATAATCAAAACTTGACTGAACACATTGTTGGAAAGGTACTCTGAAAATTCAGGTTCTGTTTTTGATGGGTTTGTGATAAGTGATATTGTGACAGAAACTTATTCATCATTTGTGAAAGAATTTCAACAGAATGTGGGTAACACTGGGTGGCTTATTTTTGGTACAGCACCTAAACAAAATGTCCAATGGGAAATTCTATTTATTTTACATCAACTTCAAATTTGGAACACAACTTGGTTACACAAATGGCTTTTATTGTGTATAGCATTTTTGTGTAAAATATATATTACTTATTAAATAAATCTTTAGTAAAAACATTTGCTTTATAGTAAATTTAGACCTAAACCTTTTACACTTAAAATTTTTGAAATGGATGGAAAATGGAAATACTGTGGCTACCATCAACTGTCTGGTTACCAAAATTCTTCAAAATACCATCTTTTTAGTTCAACATAAGAAAGAAACTCATAAGGGTTTGGAACAACTTGAGGTTAAGAAAATTAAATTTTTGGGTGAACTATCCCATTAAAGGTCCCGTTCTTCGCGATTCCATCTTTCAAACTTTAGTTAGTGTGTAATGTTGCTGTTAGAGCATAAATAATACCTGTAAAATTATAAAGCTCAAAGTTCAATGCCTAGCGAGATATTTTATTTAACAGAAGTTCCCTTTCAAAGCCTACAGCGACCGCCGGTTTGGACTACAGCAGGAAGTGCAGGGATGTAATGACGTCACTAGAACCGTTTGTTGACTAACCCTCCGCCCACAAGAACACGCAAAATAGGGGGCGTGGTTTTGTTGCTCTCCCACGTGGAGAAGAGCACGCATTCAGCGCTTGCATCTCCCCGTTATGGTAAGAGGCGGGACCTTTCCGGGCAAACTGCGCTAAGCTGCTGTCCAATCACAACACGGGAAGCGCTGGCCCAATCAGAACTCGTTACTTATTTCTGAAGGAGGGACTTCATTGAACAAGGAAATCATCAGGCCGTTTTTAGGACAGAGAAAACAGCGCTGTACAGATAAGTAAATTGTGTGACAAATACTGTGTTTTTTTACACGCGAAACATGAACTCATGTTATATTGCACACTGTAAACATAATCAAATTAATCAACGGGACCTTTAAGTGGTTAAAAGGCAGAATAAAACCTCAAAGATGGATTAAAAGTGCACACGAGAGCAACACATTGTACCTGGTCTCCCAGGGTCGTGCAGTGAAGGCGTAAGGTTTGGATGTCAGCGCTCCAACGGGACACAAGTCAATCACGTTACCAGACATTTCAGACATGAACATCTTCTCTACGTAGGTACCAATCTGCATGGTGTTACCGCGTCCAGTAGTTCCCAGGTCCTCCACACCAGCAACCTCACTGGCAAAACTGTAGTTACAAAAAGAAAGGAATAAATATGTATTTGTAGAAACAGAAGTTTTATTAGTACCATTTATTTAAAATCAAAACACTCAGTATTCAGTAATGCTTTGTACCATACGCAACCTAGCAAGTGTTATAGCCATCATTGAGTAGCATTACAGATATATACATATATATTTTTTAAATATATAAAATCTAAAAGCATTTATAAATTATCTAATAATAAATATTATTAATTACACATGATTATTATATATATATAATAATTATATATGAAATGTTTCAAGGAACATAAACTACTAATTGTATTGAGCCATTAGAAAACAATCCTAATTGTTGAACACTGCATAACATGCATTTGTGCATCTATGTAGCTTATATAATAATACATCTCCAACCCACCGAACACAACGTGTGCAATGTATACAGCGGGTCATGATTGTTTTGATGAGTGGTCCGATGTTCTTATCTTCCACCGCTCTTTTCTCTTCTGTAAAACGGCTTCTGTCAGCACCAAACATCATCGACTGGTCCTATATATCCAGCACAACATCAAGAGGATTATAAAAACTGCATCAGGGATGATTTTATTTCCATTCCGGAGTTACTCAATATACTCAAGTTGACAATCCAATTCTCTTAAATTGCAGTATATAATGCTTTTCTCACCTGCAGATCACATTCTCCTCCCTGATCACAGATCGGACAGTCAAGAGGATGGTTGGAAAGCAGGAACTCCATGACTCCCTCTCTATCAGAGACACAATAAGAATACAGATATGCATTTCACTACAGATAACAAAATTAATGCTTTAAAATGTAACTTGTAATATATTTCGTTAGATTACACACTCTACATTACATTTTGTAACTTAATCTAAATACTTTAGAAAACTAATAAGGAAAGTAACACAAAGGGACCACCAAACATAGGGCTTGGTTTTCCTCTGCATATTATTATAAACAACATCAGTTTTCCACAATATATCTTGAAGCCAAAAAAATATTGATGCGCCAGAAGGCAACATGATGCATTAAGATCTGGGGTGTGTAAACTAGACTATTTGAACTGAATGAAATTTACTATTTTTTTCTTCTTGGAAACATGCTATTAATAGCTTCTGAAGGGCAGTACTAAATGAAAAAATCTGGGCTGTACTTCTTGAAACCTTCTTAACACTACACCATTCTTAAGTTATACCTTAAGGTGTACCTTAACGTTAATATGCGTTTCCCGAAACGATCTTAGTTAAAGCTGCTGTCCGTAAATTCTGGACAATTTTTTTTTAAACAAAAATTATATAATGAGAATGTACAACATGAATCCATTTTCCAAACTGTATTTTTGTCATTTTGTCATTATGTCATTCCAAACCCTGAATCATTATGGTACACTTATAAGTATTTATATTGGGACTATTTCAGGCCAGACTGGTAGGTACCGCTGCGGAGGAGCACAGTCCCTGCGTGAGCCACCATAGACATAAACAGAGAGAAGTAGCTCCGGCTGCAATGTTCTTCCGCAAGATGCATGCAGTTCTGTTTATTAACCACTAGAGTGCAAAAAGTTATGGACTGCAGCTTTAAGAATACCTTCTGTAAGTCATACTTTCGTAAGGTTGGTCTGGACCACTCTTAGCTATACCTTATCACTATTAACAGTTCATTCCACTAGTGGCCACCACTGTGCAAAATCCTTCTTTACATTTCAGTCGACTCTATACGAATATAATTCTGAAGTTGTAATATACACCCAGTGTTCAATTAGGCTAGCTGAATTGTTTATTTAATGCAAGGATTAAAATTGTCATTACAATAATGGTTGTTAGCTTTTTAATTATATTATCCAAAGGTACATTAGCTGGCAAACCATTAGACAGGAAAGGCTTAGGAGCCCATTTAAAGGGAATGATTGTGGAGGGGAGTTTGGTCAAACTATGGTAGCGAGACAGTGAATACTTGAGCTAAATCAAAGACGGCGCCGTCTGCGGATCCATTTAGCTGGTGTATGTGCACTATTTCATACGTGAAAACTTAAGTCCCCTGGCTAGAAGCTTCTATTCAAAATAAATTTAGCCTGCCACGACAGCAAATTCAGCAGCTTTTAGATCTGGTTGGACCAACTTTGTCGAGACAAAATGGACGGAGCTATCCCTGAAATCCAGTTGCTGGGGGCTCTCTTCTTTCTTTCTTTTTTCTCCGCCATAGTAGCAGCTGATTATGTTTTGCGTTTTTATTGAGTAGGCCATCCAAAAACAGACATTAGTTATTTACACAATAATGTGATGCAGCTGCTGGGCAATCATCCCTGGCTGTGGAGTAAATCAAGACACTATGGAAAATTTATTGAACACTACTGTAATAATATAAATGACTCTTTCAAACTGCCAATTAGTGTAGCGGACTGACGCATGATGCAGTTGAGAATGAGATTGCTGGTTCGTGCACTCAAAATATAAAATTTAGTTTTCAATTTTGTAGATAAATTCAAGTTCAATTCTTTCTGAAGTGCTCCTTTTATAAAGAAAATATTTTTTTGCGTAATGCAGTGAAACAGCCCCTGCATAGAGTAAATAATTGAATCTCGAGCCATCAATATAAGCCAATTCAGCACCGCCGTCACGAACAGCACCAGCTAACGTTGCACTTAAGAAGGTATACCTTAAGCGACCTCCTAAGGAATGGTTGTGGTAACACGCCTAGAAATGGGATACCTTTAGTTAAGTTATACCTTTAGAGTCTTCGCAATGTTATCGGGAAATGCAGCCATGATCTTTCAACAAAATAAGCTTATCTTAATATTAACTATACTAATACTTGCAAATGCAAATTGTGTTAAATTTGTAATTCTGAGAATATATAAATATATTTATATATAAAATATAAAAAAATAAAAAAACATATTCCCCCTAATAATTGGACATTAAAACTCGTAATTGTGAGTTAAAATCTCACAATTCTCAGAAAATTAGATTAAAAAGTCGCATAAAAAAATAAAACATGAAAAGAGTAGTGGATCATCCAGGTAATGACAGACAGTGAATATTCAAGGTTATGTACATTTTTAATTTATATAAAATTCAGTAATTTTGTCTTTTGGAATATATGTAAACATATATTATGTGAAATAGCTTATTCATAACAGTACTAAATAAAATGAACATGCAATTTATATGACCCCAGTCCACTCTTATTTAAATCATTACAATTTTGAATATTCTGTAAGGGGTATGAAACTTGTGAGCATGACTGCATCTTAGCATTTGCAGTGTCAGAGTCATACAATAACCAATTGCTGTTTACATTAATGTTTAAATGAAATAAATTACATACAAATTTAAAGTAATCACTAGGGGTGACCCCGAATAGTCGAAGATTTGATGCATCGATATGCGGAGCCTGATTCGACCACTGATCTCACCGTCGAATCTTCGCAGGTGTTATGAAACGAGGATCATACCATTTTGGCAATATGGGGGTGCTCAATATTTTAAAGACGTGTCGCGGCGCTGAGCATCGGTGTGCGACCCCTTTAAGATTAGAACACGTAGACTAGACTTTAAGACTAGTAGACTTTAAGATTAGACCCCTTTAAAATTAGAACTTAAAATGAGTGTACACACACCGGCGGCAGCATTCAGCGGCCACTCAGGAAGTTGTTTAAAATCCTGCTGCACCACAGAGCGCTTTCGTGCAGCTCATCTGTCAGTCAATTCAAAATTGAGCTTGCGTGTACATAATGTGCGCGTCAGGTGGCGGTGTGAGTGATATCCTGAGGCGTGCGGGGCTGAGCTTCGCGTACGTCTTCACCCCCTTTAGGCACAATCGGCTTAAGAACGTAAACGCACTCAAAGTGTTCTTTTCCTCTCTAGGCAGGTATTTTTTTTAGGTTTATTTATCAAAATGTTCTTTTATATATTTGTGTGATGTTCTGTATTTCGATCGCGGCTTTAACATGTTATGAGAAAACGTTTTATTAATGTTTATCCACCACATTACCTTTTAGGCTATTTAAACCTAAATAAGAAAGCCATTGTCAGTTCGTCTGTCAGTTGGCAGGCAGTTTTGGTTTTGGCAGTTAAATGCATAACTAAGTTACATGTATTTCGTTACCTCCCAAACCTGGACATTAATAAATATCATGTGCACATCATGATGACATCTCTGAGCGAGAAGTATTTGTAAAACAAGAAACTACTTCTCAAACCTGGCTTTTCGTGTTTTCTCTGAGTTGGTCAAAATGTTCCATCCTTTCATGACAGGCATTGCACACGCTGCAACAGGCTGTTAATGAAGAACAGATGGGGGAAAAACACTCATCATGTATTTTGATTATAATCAATAATGCATATTAAGAATTATGTCATAATCTCAATGCATTCAATGGTGCACGTTACCTTTGGCGCTCTCTCGATTTCCACCAGACACATGCGGCAGTTACCGGCCACTGACAGACGATCGTGATAGCAGAAACGAGGAATCTGCACACCAACTCTCTCACAAGCCTAAACACAGTTACCATGTCAACATACAACATGGAATGTACAATTTTTTAGAATTATTAAAGGGAAATTACCTGCAAAACAGTAGTCCCTGGCTCCACCATGACAGGCTTTCCATCTACAAACACTTCAACCATATTGCTCGAGGCCCGAACTGTGGTCCGCACTGTTGCAAAAAACAAGCCAGTGTAAGGAAATAAATGACAAGCCAGTAAAGATTTCTTAAAAATTGGCATCACACTTGACTTCGAAAGATTTAAAAAAGAATCCATGGAGTAAATTACCATTGTTAGTTGTGGCAATGGAGCCCTTGGAATGGGCCACCCCAGCCAGAGCCCGACTTACTGCTGGCAAACGCAACATGTTGCTGTAGAAGAAAATGCCAAGTGATTAGAAGCACACGTAATATGTTGATCCCCACTATTTCAATGCAGAGTATCTAGGTTAACAATGGATCATTATGCCACAGAGTACTTTGAAACACAAGGGCATTACAAATAAATAGCCACAATGTAATCTTTATAATCAGATATTAGGTGTAAAAATTACAGGATTAATAATAAATTCCATAAACATTCAAAAATATCTGCAGAGTACAGACAGCAAGTGCAATAAGTTATATGGAACATATTACTAAATTAACCTTATATTTTATAACAGCAACATAGCATGTTTGTATACTTACAAAAACAAAGATTTATAAAATAAAAAAGAACCATTTTAATAGTATTTATGTACTGCACTGTAAAGGCACAGTAGATCAAACATTTAACATTCAAAACCAGTGCTGTTGACATCTCCATTCTATACACTCTGGTTAGCAGGCTAACGTAACACACAGCAGCGCAGTAGCTTCAAGGACAGGGAGAACGTTACTGTAAATTACTCATGTTTCGCATGCGTTTATATAGCCAGCAGTTATTCACAAAGCAAATGTCCAGATACATTTCTCTTTACCTTCCAAACGAAACAAAATGTACTCTTTAAATCTTACCTTGACGCTATTTGGCCTTCTAGACCAGAACAGCGTTACTGCCGTAGGTTCAGTTGTGACTTGTGAGGGACTCGGGTGATTTCGGAGGAGATGACGGAAATAGTCGATTCACATCGATCATTGAATAATTACAAAAACATTTAATTGGATCAGATTATTCAATAATATAGCACATTCATGCATGCATGTTTATAAAAATACATTAATATATTAAATACATTTTAATAATAAAGGCAACGTTTTGTGTTGAACTTTAGCAATAATGTGGCGTCATTTCCGCTAATAAAAGCGCTCGTTTCCTTCTTATTTCACATTAAAAGTCTTCAAGGCAACACGGTTTTCGGTACTTGTTTTATCCGTGAAAACAGGATAGGCTTATCTTGCAAAAATGATTATCTACAAAAGTTACGCTAACCATATCTAGCGCAAATGAAATGTCAAAAATGTTTTATTTTCGTGTATTTGCGTAAAATATAATCAGCGTGGGCGGAGTCATGGCGTCAGACGTATAAAGACCATCTCACGATCTTTTCTCGTTCCTTCGCTCTTCCTCCAAGCTCAGGGCTCAACGTCTGTACACGAGGTCTCACCGGTAACTTCCAACAATGGGCTTTGGTGATCTCAAAACACCTGCTGGACTCAAAGTTCTCAATGAGTTTCTGACAGACAAAAGTTATATCGAGGGGTAAGCTATTTTGAGATTATTTATGCTTTCTTAGTTGCACTGTAACAACTCATGCCTATACTTTTTCATATGCAGTAATCCTAAAATAATTTCTGATTTTAGTGAAAAATGTCAAAGGCAGTAGTCATACATTTAGTTGCTATATAGACGTATTTATGATCATTCTAGGATCTGTATTTGTAGTAGTACCCCCTCCCCCATATGTGTTTTTGAGGTGCCATATTTGATTTGCTGTACTGTTGATCCATCCATAAACCAATCTGTTCACAAACATGTCTAATTGCTTAAGGATGAAAACCCCAATATATCTACACATTTTTCTTGGCAGGTATGTGCCCTCTCAGGCTGATAATGCAGTGTTTGATGCCCTGTCTGGTGCCCCTCCAGCTGACCTCTGCCACGCTTTGAGGTGGTACAACCACATCAAGTCTTACCAGAAGGAAAAGGGCAGGTAATCTGAATCTTGATTGTAATATTTGATGTTTTGGAGGTACACCCCCGCCCCCAATATATGATGATTATTCTATCACCATCTTTCGCCTGAGTGACTGATGTACAATCCTTCAAACTCTGATTAGGCTGGGAGATAGAAGACTGTCACAATGGCACTTGTGCAGTTACATAGATTCACTCTCCTCTTCTTGGCTTTTAGCCTTCCAGGTGTGAAGAAGCCTCTCGGTCAGTACGGCCCTGCTGGTGTGCAGGACACAACTGCAGCAGCTCCTGCAGCGGCTGATGAAGACGACGATGACATCGATCTGTTTGGTTCTGATGAGGAAGAGGTGAGTACAGTAGCAGAACTGGTGGTGTTTTGATCGATTTACCTGGTCATATGATGATTTTCTCACCATCTTTCGGCTGATGTTGTGATGGACCCCTTTTGTTCCTGAAAGCCAGTTAGTGGAACTGTCCAGGAGGTTGCTGTGTTTCTGTGCATGCCTGATTATGAATCTTTCCTTGCAGGATGAGGAATCCAAAAAGATCAAGGAGGAGAGACTAGCAGCATACAACGCGAAGAAGGCAAAAAGTATGTTTGTCTCAGCGTCTTTTAAATGTACACTAAGGGTCAAAAGTTTAAAATAAATTCTTATGCTCCCCAAGATGGCTTATTCAAACTAATTAAAAAAAAAAAAAAGGATTATTGTGAACTATTGCAATTCTAAATTAACTGTTTTCTATCTGAATAATGTATTTTAAAATGTAATTGTATTCATGTGGTGACAGCTGAATTTTCAGCAGCCCACATTAGTCTTCAGTGACACATGATCCTTTAGAAATCATGCTGACTTGTTGCTCAGTTGTCCATTATTGTTGGCAATCTTTCCCCAAAACTTGTGAATGTTTTGTGAGAAACGAAGCGCACCAAATCGGCATATTGTAATCATTTCTGAAGACTCATGTGACTGAAAAGACTGCATCACAGAAAAAAGTTTTCAGGTGAACATAAGATTCTTCTACTTTCAAAAACGTGTATATGGAATTTATACCAAACTTTTGACCAATACTGTACATATTTGTACATTGTGACTAGTTAAATGATGATTTCACATCACCATCTTTCGGCTGAATCTTGTGATTGACACTGTTTTTAATCTGACATTCACTAGTCATTAAATTGTGATGGTTGGATTCCTTTTTGTTTGCTTTGCGATTTGACAGTCTTTTTAATGTCTGTGCAGAGCCTGCACTTATCGCCAAGTCTTCCATTCTGTTGGATGTCAAGCCCTGGGATGATGAAACAGACATGGCCAAGCTTGAGGAGTGTGTCCGCAGCATTCAGTTGGACGGTTTAGTCTGGGGACAATGTAAGTCGACCTATTCCATCCATTTAATTTCACTGATGAAATGTTATGCCTACCAAAAATAGGAATACTTTCCCCCCTAGCCATTACAAATTTTGCATTTTAATAGACCAATTGTCACTTGACTTCTTCTGTACAGCTAAACTGTTGCCGGTCGGCTATGGCATCAAGAAACTGCAAATTGCCTGTGTCGTGGAGGATGATAAAGTTGGAACAGACCAGCTGGAAGAACTGATCACAGCCTTTGAGGACTATGTGCAGTCAATGGATGTGGCAGCCTTCAACAAGATTTAAAAGCACAGCATTAATCAAATAAAAAAGCACTTCAAATGCATCTTTGTTTCTGGGTGTATTTTTTTTATTTGAACTTGGTTATAATTTGTCTTCAAAATAACATTTTAAATAGTTTCCATGTGCTTTTAGTATGAATATGCTGTTAAGACCATGTCTTTCTATGAACTTGTCCTGCCTTCAAATGCTATCAGAATTGTAAATACTAGGTAAAAAAAAAAAAAAATTGGACACTAATGCCATCTCAAGTCTAAATTTTAATGCAACGAGCTGGAAGTCTCCACTTCAGAAGGACATTTCAGATCATGCGTGAACGCAACGTTTATCCAGCCTTTTATGAAATTGTGCAATTTGTTGTAGCCAACTAAAAAAATAAAAAAATTTACCAGTGATTTATTTAACTACATTGCCAAGTGTTGCATGGTATAAAGCTAAAAAAAATGAAGAATTTGACTCTTGCAAAAGTGCATAGTTTGCAACATTCGTAATGTTACCATCAATTATTGGTTATTTGGCAGCGTTTAGTTTGAAGCCCCCATTGATTAAAATCTGTCTCGGCTTCTACTATTGGGTGGATTCTCGCGCTCTACTCTTACGTCACTCCACGAGCAAAGCTGCGCTAAATACGGATACCGATCATGGGATCTAAGTGGAATAACATCCATAATAAAGTAACCGCATGCTGAAGACTGCAGCCTAATTATGTTTATATATTTTCTAGATCACATGTAAGTGAATATTTACCATGTCACGGTCCTGTTGTCACCTTCCACGTTGTCATGCTAAGCGTCACTAGCTTGCTAGGAGAGCTAGCATAGCAGGCTAGCTCAAACTGCAGTTTGTGTGGTCCTAAACAGTGTTTGCGTCCTGAAACCATGTTTAAAACAAACGTTTTCAAATACATTTTAAGTGAAAGTGGGTTTCTGTGGTAATACTTGAGCAGGCTGTTTAAATAGGCATGTTTGTGTTTGCTGGCCGGCACATATGCACGGTTTATTAGTAAAAGCTGGACATAGTAAAGGGGGGGAAACAATTCAAAATCATGAAAAGTTAATTTGTGTTTTTAAGTATTAATTTAATTGCAACCCGTGTTTTATTAATGTATTTTCTATTATATATCAAGCATGATACTAAGCAAGTGCATTTATAAGAGACTTTTATGTGTCTTTTCTAATTCTGGTTAATGTATTCTATATCTTTAGATACGACTTTTAACTTACTACACGTGCCTGTACGGACAAACGCGGTGATGTGACACGGAAACATTATAGGCATCCTCTCCTCCATGTAGGTGAGTTTACATTTGTTTAGAAGGTCTGTTTGTTGAAACAAGGTTATTTTACAGTATCTCGCTGAAATCAGTGTATTTATAAAATGCATACTATGGCAGAATACGTTAGTACTTGCTGGCAGTGAAATGTTTTCTGCATGGTCCAAAGCAAAAATGTTTTTTTTTTAAATTAAATATAAACACGTGAAATAGTTTTAAACATCCCAATTGTAACGTTACATTGCAATACAACAATATACTATGCAAGCAACTTTCTCTCTGTGTTTGTATGGTTGTTTACAGACAGGAACATGCCCTTGGAGGAAGGACCACAGTCCTCTGCTAAAAGTAAGGTTCTATAATCTTGCATTATTGAATTTCAGATTTATTTATTTATTTAAATCATTGAGTAACATAGAGCCAATGGGACTAATAATGACACAAACTAAGTAATGTGAATAATGATAATAATATTAGAATAAGGAAACAGATAATTAACTTAATTTTGTAATAAAGATTGTTTAAAAGGGCTAAGAAAAAACGGTTATGTAGGGTTTCTCTCATGAGGCACCAAAATGTGTGTAGCGTTTTGGTCACACGTGAGAGTGTCAGATAACTCTCCTCTTTTTTAACTGCGGGGCACCAGCCAGAAATTTCACCTTGACAGTAAAAAACAATCAAGAATTATTGAACAATTAAAAATGATGTAAATTGGAGGGAGTTTTTCATATGACCAATCTGAAGGCTATCATTAGGGGAGAGGCTTTAAACAGCTTTTGTGAGGAAATCTCATTTAATACCTCAATAAAATTGTGTTTTTTAAGAGAAGGCAGAGTAGGGAATGTTGTGACAGGTAGGACTCATTTACGGCATTTAGGAGTAGTATTTAGTAATAGGTGTTGTGTAATGTTGAGTGATATTGTATATTGTCTAAAGAAAATATCGATATTTTGTTTATTTGGGTTTCAGGTTTTACCAAATAATAATAATTTGCCTTGAATGACTATGACTGCCATGCACTATGAAGCTGATATAATGCATTTTAATGACTAAAGAAAAAACGAATCATTTTATTATAAATATTGTATAATATTGTTATTTAATGAATAAATAAATACAATTATGATGTGTTCTATATGGCTTTCAGGTTGCAACAAATTAATTAGACTTAAATTTTAATGATTTATGACTGTTCTGTATGCCTAAGAATGATCATGATTTTTAATGAATGAATGAAGGTAAACAAAATATAAATATTTTAATGAATAAATGTATTCTTTCTATAGCTTCCAGATTTCAACAATCACTGCTATGTATGCCTAATAAAGCTGTTTTTTAATGTACAGATTTAAATCTAATCTTAAATGTGTTTTTATGCTCACTGTAGTTTTACCGCTCATTAAAGCATATTCCACAAACATTGCAGCCCTACTGTACGTTTTCTAGCGATGTAACACTGTATTCACTAATCCAAAAGAAACTGTGTGTAATGTACCGGTAATAGTGTATAGTCTTAACTGTATAAATTAAAAATAGATGCATTTTTATTAAAGTTACACAAGTCATTCAGTCAAGAGCAGTGAGTGATTTATTTGTGCTTTATTGTTTGATTAACATTAAAAACTGCAGTAGGTTTACTAAGCTGCTGTCCTTTTAAGACTGAATGCACAGATCAAATATACTGTTACACATGCATTTCATTTCTCAACTGTTTATGTACACCTAAGACATAACCAAATACAGGTCCTTCTCAAAAATTAGCATATGCGATAAAAGTTCTTTTTTTTTTTTTTCATAATGTAATGATAAAAAAATTAAACTTTCTTACATTTGTTTTAATACTGAAGATTTTGGCATACAGCTCATGAAAACCCAAAATCTAAAAGAATTAGCATATTTCATCCGACCAATAAAAGAAAAGTGTTTTTAATACGAAAAAAGTCAACCTTCAAATAAATATGTTCAGTTATGCACTCAATACTTGGTCGGGAATCCTTTTGCAGAAATGACTGCTTCGGTGCGGCGTGGCATGGAGGCGATCAGCCTGTGGCACTGCTGAGGTGTTATGGAGGCCCAGGATGCTACGATAGCGGCCTTAAGCTCATCCAGAGTGTTGGGTCTTGCGTCTCTCAAGTTTCTCTTCACAATATCCCACAGATTCTCTATGGGTTCAGGTCAGGAGAGTTGGCAGGCCAATGGAGCACAGTAATACCATGGTCAGTAAACCATTTACCAGTGGTTTTGGCACTGTGAGCAGGTGCCAGGTCGTGGTGAAAAACAAAATCTTCATCTCCATAAAGCTTTTCAGCAGATAGAAGCATGAAGTGCTCCAAAATCTCCTGATAGCTAGCTGCATTGACCCTGCCCTTGATAAAACACAGTGGACCAACACCAGCAGCTGACATGGCACCCCAGACCATCACTGACTGTGGGTACTTGACACTGGACTTCAGGCATTTTGGCATTTCCTTCTCCCCAGTCTTCCTCCAGACTCTGGCACCTTGATTTCCGAATGACATGCAAAATTTGCTTTCATCCGAAAAAAGTACTTTGGACCACTGAGCAACAGTCCAGTGCTGCTTCTCTGTAGCCCAAAGTGGCTTGACCTGGGGAATGTGGCACCTGTAGCCCATTTCCTGCACACGCCTGTGCACGGTGGCTCTGGATGTTTCTACTCCAGACTCAGTAATGAACCAGGCTGGGAGTTTTTAAAAGCCTCAGGAATCTTTTGCAGGTGTTTAGAGTTAATTAGTTGATTCAGATGATTAGGTTAATAGCTCGTTTAGAGAACCTTTTCACGATATGCTAATTTTTTGAGATAGGAATTTTGGGTTTTCATGAGCTGTATGCCAAAATCATCAGTATTAAAACAATAAAAGACCTGAAATATTTCAGTTGGTGTGCAATGAATCTAAAATATATGAAAGTTTAATTTTTATCATTACATTATGGAAAATAATGACCTTTTATCACATATGCTAATTTTTTGAGAAGGACCTGTATGTTTACTAGGATTTTCACCAAGATGGGCATTTTTACATAATTTTGAGTGAATTCTTCGGTTAAGTACAAGAAGACATGAAACAGAATTCAGTGTATTATTCCAAGCGCAAGCTTTCTGGACATGCACTTCGGATGTTTGCGCACTGCAAACTTTTGCCCTGTTTAATAATGTAGAGAACAACTCGTCATGCATAAATCACATAACAGTACAAGTTTTTACTTGCATATAAGATTTTTAATTCAACAAGCTTGTATGCGTGCACTGTGCCTGATAGTGTATTTGGCTTATCAGCTCGTGCACACCATCTATATAGGCATAAATACTACATATTGAATTTGTTTAATTTTTTATTAATTTAATACACTTACTTTATAGACACCCTTCTCTATATCCATTCTGCTCTCTGTTTGCTCTGTTGTTGGTGTTTTGCTGTCACAAGCACTCTACTGTATACTCTGTGATATCTATCAGAGCATTTTAATGAGTACAGGTATGAGTACCTGAGTGCAGTATCGGGCCCAATACTGGTATTGGTATAGGTGCATCCTTAATTATTAGGTTCCATGTAAACAGCTTTTGGGCAGCGCTTCATGTGTGCCTGTCATTGTGCATATAGCAAAATAAGTTCTTTTTTGCTGCTAATTGCATTTAAACAGTTTAAAACCACTTGTTTTTTAACAAAAATGCTTAAAAACCATGCAAACAATAAGCTTTGGGGACCACACATCACGGTAGCGTCACATTAAAAGTTATGTCCTTCCCGAGCTTGGTACTATCTTTAAAAATTATGAACAATGCTACAAAAAAAGAAAAAACACACAGATTATACAATATTAATACAATAAATATTGAGAATGTAAATTATTAGTGAGGAATTGTTGTCTTAAGTTACCTAATAAATAGTAAAGCGTTTAAATGGTTTATTTTTTAAGGTATTTTTCTTTTTCCTTTTTTTTAATGAGATTAGATTTGGTAGTGTGTTGGGTCACCACTGATGTCCAATGTTACATCTGGATCCTGAAGCAAATCTACTTGAGATCCACTGATTCAGAGAATTAATGTAAATATTGTGTCATGTGTTGTAGATGCAGAGAAGTGTCCAGCTGATATGTCCGGCAGGTGAGTTGTCTGAAAATAAATTCAACATTTGGACCTACCAACTAGACCTTCTAGTATAGATTATCAGTAGTAATTAAACAGCAATTTTAAACTAATATAATTGTATGTATTCTTTACCCCATCTTTAGGACTAGTAGAGGAGAACAGCCTGTTGCTGGTCCTTCCAGCTCCCAAAGACAGGGTTACTGCAGCTGCTGTCAAGTTCTGTACAATAGTGTGGAACAGGTGCGTAACACTCTGGCATTCATCATTTCTCCCCCTTTAATTACGATCAAGTCTTGGTTTTGATCAAGGTATTTGTTAAGCTTGGATTAGTAGTTCTATTTAAATAAATCAATGGGTAATCAGTATTGCCTTATGTATTGCCACAAGTACATGTTAGTTGATCTCCTTATGACTTTAGTATTCTAATATCTTGCATTTAAAGGGTTAGTTCACCCAAAAAGCACATTTATGTCATTAATGACTCACCCTAATTTGGTTCCACACCCGTAAGACCTCCGTTCATCTTCGGAACACGGTTTAAGATATTTTATATTTAGTCCGAGAGTGTATGCAGACTATACTGTCCATCTCCAGAAAGGGAATAAAAACATCATCAGAGTAGTCCATATGTGACATCAGTTGGTTAATTAGAATCTCTTGAAGCATCAAAAATACATTTTGGTCCAAAAATAACAAAAACTATGACTTTATTCAGCATTGTCTTCTCTTCCGGGTTTGTTTTCAATCCTCAAATAAAGATTTGAACGGTTATGAATCAGCGTATTGATTCATGATTCGGATCGCGTGTCAAACTGCAGAAATCGTGTGACATTGGCGATCCCAATCATGAATCAAAAATCTTTCATTTTTGGGTGAACTAACCCTTTAAGATAATCAGACATGTTTATAATTATTAATGTTATGATATTATGAGTTATTGGGGCTTTATGGTAAACAATCTATTATTGTATTCTGCAGCATATCTTGAGTGCCCAACATAGAGAAGTGGTACGAGCTGCTAGAGCTAATGTGTCTTCTGGAAGTTTATTAGAGCGGTTCCTCCATGATGTGCTCCAGCATCATCCTCATCACTACAGCGATACACGGTATGTTACCCATGTTTTAATTAGAATTAGATTTAGATTTAGTTTTAATTTTGATTTCTTATCGAGCCTTTTTTATATTGTCCTATAATATATTGCATACTTTGCATACTTTTCAGTCATTGCTTTTAACAGTTTTTTTCCCCTGTAGGCCTACCCATGCTGATCTACCTTCGCTAACCACCCCACTTATCCCAAAGGAGGTGCTCTCAGAGGTGTACTGTGGATCAGATGATGATGGTGTCTCGGTTGGGACACGTGAGGAGATGCCTACCTCTGATGAAGAGTCGTGCCAAATGCTGCAAATTGCAGCCTCTATTCCAGCAGTGACTACTGACCTCACTGCAACTACACACATACAAACTTCTTCTCAAATAGGTAAAAAGGTGCCTGAACCACCTCCCCCTGAAAAATATTCCCCCACACAGGGTTTTTTGCACAGGACTAGTGGCAGCTCTGCCAATGAAAAACCACATACATCACAATTGACACTACCTGTTCAGAGAGAAAGCTCACAAACACACCCTGGACATCCCTGTCCTTCAAAGTGTCCACCATTTGCTAAGGCTGGAGCTGTTGAACACAGAAAGGCAAGCAAGAAAACCAATAGGGATAATGAGGGGAGCGATTCCATTACGGCATCCCATGCCCTGCCAGCTGCAAAGTGTATTACCTCAAAGGACCAGCCTGCAATCTTTCGACCAGTGGCTGATGAGTCCACAGTGTGTATTTCAGGACTGCCGCATTGCCTCCATAGGGAACAGACATTCAGTCATCTATCTGACCAGATTCGAGATGTGATAGAGGAGGTTATTGAAAAGTACTGTTATGGGTACAGTCTCAAAGTTGACCAGCAAGAGGACAATGGCAGCTTCCTTCTGAATCCTCAGTCTATGAGGGAATCTGAAGGCAGTGAAGAATGGGACAATGCAGTACAAATGGCTTTGGGAAAGGCAAAGGTTGAAGAAAAGAATTTAGCCGAGTTACTGGAAGTGCATATAAACCTTGAAGACCAAGGATACCAGAATCAGCTGGACACAGCCCTAAACTCTGTGGGAACACCTGAGGAGACCAAGGAGAGTGCTACTGAGAAAGTGTTTCCCGATCTTCCCCACATACCACAGTCTTTTGTTGGAAAAACGTGGACACAGGTGATGTTTGAAGATGACATGAAGATAGACTCCATAGTGAGAGAGCTCCAACAGGGCCAATTCCGTTGCTATTTTGACAGTGAATCCTTGGCTATGTTTGGGAAGCACATTAAGAAAAGGAAAAAGAACAAGAACCAGGACAAAAAAGAACAAGAAGATACTGCTGGATGGGAGCCTACAGACATCATGCCGCTTATGGAACACAATGAAGAAGACCCCAAACATTCAGCTGTTTTGTTGAGAGCGAGGCAAAAAAAGTACAGACTAGCATCACGTTGCCAGGTGGTAAAGGTAAGCCACGGTACACAGACCATCCCTCTTAGCTGCCCTGTGGTGCGACCGAAATCATCCCAGGAAACATTCCCCTCAACACACTGTGAAGAGCCCCAGCAATGCCCTAGCCCTGAAAGGACCCCTGACATGAAGACCAGACTCTGTGCATTAAAGCTTCCTGCTTCTTACAGCAAGATAATGAGTCCTCTACAGCCTAAAACTGTTGTCTATGTGCTTTCTTCCCCAGATGGGGGTCAAGGAATCTCCAAGCCCACCCCTATTAAGAAAGCAGGGAGGAAGCGAAAGTCCTGTGATAGTGATGTTGGCCAGAAGTACAAGTACAAAAAGACACCTCTTAAGTTCTACGACCCTTTGACCAATAGGATCTTAAAGAGTCCACCAAAAGGCATGTCTTTACCCTCTAATTCCAAATCTCTTTCACACGTCCGGCAGTTGTTCCGAAGCCTTAGCCCAGATATTAATAAGGAGAGGCAGGGCCTGGAGCAGGGGCAGTCACCAGGAGGTTCTCGAAAGGGTCGTGGTAGGAGAAGCATGGCTGAACTATGTACCTCCACCTCAGACTCTATTCTGGAGAGCGGTGGCCCCTCAGAACCTGGTTCTTCTATGTCTAGCAGCCGAAGAGCCTTATTCACCCGCTCCTCTATCTCAAGTAGCAGTTGTTTCCTCCTAGGACACCTCACACCATCTACCCATGTGGATGATTCTTCCAAAGCACTTTCTCACTCTTGTGCAAGCAGTTCCTATAAGGTTGGAGGACTGGACCAAGAGGAACACCGCCAACAAACACCAGTTGACCAAACACCAATCAGACGTAGCTTACGGAGGGCTGGACCTTTGACTCCAGCCAAGAGACCATCGGTACCCCCTTACAGGACCAAGAGGAAATCAACCAAACCACAGCGCAAAGCAAAATCACAAAGCAGTCTCCGGCGAACTATTAGCTCCCATATATCTGCAGAATGTAGGACATCTCCCAGAAACAAGAACCCTGCAAGGGCCTCACTTAGATCATCTGCGTCCTCTAAACTGGCCATTCAGCCGGTTATTACAGCCTCTTCTAAACAAATAAATACAATGCTCAGTGCCAGTCAGCAGAAGAGAGTGAGGGGGAGGACCGCTACTGTAAATATAGCAGACTGAACGTTATCAGACACCAGCCATGTGCATAAGCTGTCTTCTGTTCTTCAAATGCTGTATAGTTTTGCACAGTTGAATTTCAGCTGACTGTTTCTAGTTGAAGTTCATTTTTGTCTGTATGTTTGTTTATTTGTCATATGCATTTCTTAACTTGTAATGATGATTATATATTTTTTAAGTTTCTAATGGGTATTTTCTAAAAGGTTGATATTGATGGTGTAAATTAAATTTATAATTAATATTTTTGTCTTTCCAAAGTATATTACCATTTTTTTCTCTTTGGGTTTTGGCACTATATCAAATGGTCTTTAAAATACAAATCAACAAATGCAAAAACTGCTTAAAGGATTCATGCAAGAATATCCCATAATTTACTCACCTTCAATCCAGGTATATATATCTTTCTTCTTTCAGTCAAACACAGAGTTCTATTTAAAAAAATATCCTGGCTCTTCCAAGCTTAATAATGAGAGTGAATGGTACCTGAGATTTTGAAGCCCAAAAAAGCGCATCCTTTATATGAGTTTATAAGTCTATTCTCACTAAAGCTTAGGTCAGAGGGCACTCATCCACCGGAACTTGACTTGCGTACATCCATTATCGAAACCCCAGTGATTATAGTCTATAAAGTTAGAAATATGGATATTTACCTTTATTAAAGGGGTATTATTTTTGTCTCATGGGGATGAAAGACTACAATTCCCAGAATGCTTCGCTGCCCTGTGAGGTCATTCCCAATGCCACCGCTATTTGATTACTGTGACTGAGTTGAAGAAGACACTACAATTAAAAACTAAACGTGTCTGTTAAATATAATGAGTGAGTCACCGCACAAGTCTTACAGCACTAACTGCAGGAGTCAGATTACATTTAACGTCATAAATTAGCTGATGAGCTCGTGATGAGAGCTGAGGTAATCGCGACCACGCTCACGGTATACATTCACAACGCGAGTTAAGTCTGGCGAGTTTCAGTTCATGCCTTTGCAAGCTTAACTTTCATAGAAATTAATTTGAGAAGTTGAAAGACTTACATTGCTCACCATAGCTCAGTTTAAATGAATTCCCTGCAGCTGCGAGCTGAGCTGTGAGTGTGATCTCCATCTCCTATGCGCGGGTTCAAAACATGCGGAAATGGCCCCCTCTGCTGGCTGTAGTCTTTAGCCTTTGGACAAACATTCCTCCTATGATGCAAATATCGTCAATTTGCATCATAGGAGGAGTTTTTCCAGAAATAAAATGCATAAATCTCTTGTCTCAGGGGGATATGAGGGGGGAAAGCACAATCATTTGAATATACTCCAGGGTTTCTACTGATACAAAACCATATGTTAATCACTGAAATAACCCTTTAACATAGGCTACTGGAGCTGTATGGAATACTTATTTTATGAATGGATATGTTTGTTTGGGCTTCTAAATCTAAGGTACCATTAACTCCCATTATAAAGCTTTGAAGAGTCAGGATATTTTTTAATATTACTCCTATTGTGTTTGGCTGAAATAAGAAAGGCATATACACCTAGGATGGCTTGACAGTGAGTAAATTATGGGATAATTTTCATCTTTGGGTGAACTAACCCTCAGTCAACTATACGCATCCAGCACAAGGTGTATGTGCTCTTTGAAGTATTGCATTTAATTTAGTCAATTCAGGTAAAGTTAGTTTGGGATTTTTTTTCTTGTTTTAATTTCTGTACTGTATTGCAGGAGCTCCTGAGCTACAGTGTGGAAACTTTTTAATATATAACAGGTCTTTAGAAGGCCACCACTTCTTATGCCTTAGACACGTAATAAAACGCTTCACTGAAAACAATATATACAGACAAGTTCCAGTTTGGGGATACAAGTACTGTGCAAACAAAAGTATGTTTATTTTGGAAAATACTGTGGCGTGTGTTGAAAAAATTAAAGAAACAATACGTAATTGTAATAGAAAAATAGGCAGCAATAATCTTATTTGATGCACATGTACAACTATAAAATACTTAAGTGTAATAACTTAATCATTAATTTCCCAAAAAGATTTAAACATTCTGTCTGTCCATGTGGTCTGACGTAGACACTTTTAAATTAACTGATTAATCAATGTCTTTATTAACATATAAAAGACCAAAGCTTTTATTTCAGGCCTATAGGTTGTGGGCTAGTGTAGCCCATAACCATTCTAGTTGTCTAAATGTATTATAACCATTAAGAAGTCAATAGTAAATCTCTTATTTGCTAGGATGAGTGTGCTGGCTAGTGTACAAAGTGAGGATGGATGACGCGTCAGCGCAGCAGAAGATGCACTGCGCAATCGCACTGGCTTCTCTTACGGTATAAACTGCTTGGCCACCGCCTTCCATCCTCCCGTGCTACCACCCCTTCGCCTTCTTCCCAGTCCTCCCACCCCTCAGCATCCCAACCCGTGTTACCCACCCCTCAGTCTCCGATGCTGCATGAAGGATTTCCCTCGCTTCCCGCGGGATACGCACTAAAATCGCCCTCATAATAATGGACTCGCTGTAAATTGATGCGCTAATGACATTTTATTTAGTCTTCAAATATGAATCATGCGTCTGATATTCCATCTGTGTCTGCTCGCTAGCATATTTATTTCCGTGCCATCTTCTATCGCCTCAATCTCAACGGGTAAGTCTAGCGTTTACCTTGCGTAACTTTATTATTTACATAATATTATTCTATAATTTCTCTACGTTACGTTAGTATTAGCGCAATTTGTGTTTCCAACGCCTTTTGTTGCGGCAGGAAATCCCAGCTAAATACGCAGGTTCTGTGTAGGCTTTGATTGAGCAGTCTCCATTACTTAACTGTGTTTACGGCCGTTTAAAACTAGTCAATCTATGCAGAGGGGGGTAAAAGCTTTTGAAGGCCTCTCTATGGGTTGACAGCCCCATTAGTATTGTTTTGTACGGGAACATGCTATAAGGGATGAATCTTAATTGGATTACCATGACAATAGATTATCATTAGCTGACATGATGCCCGTCTAACACCTTTACAATTATGATATCAGATAGCCAAATATGCAGCTGATAAAGTTGAGGGGAAAAAAATTATATGGTTATGTTTTGTCAATATATCTCTTATTTCTCTGTTGCCATTATATGTATCATGTCTCGCCCTCTCACCCAATGTCTTAAATGTGTGATCAGATTTCAGTGTTTTATTTGGTTATCAGCCGTAGTGCCTCCGTTCGATACACTGAGATCTGCATAAGAGAGATCTGTGCGCAGCTTCTCTGCAGCATCACAGGGCTGCAACTGCTGCTGGCAGACGTTCATATATAATTGACGGGATCCTTCTCAGAGATGAAGACTGTAAAGCAGTAAACAATTTCCTCCTATCCTGCAGTTTCCAGCACCGTGCAGAATGAGGATCTCAGGGATCAGCACGTGTCTGAGACCCCGCAAGAAGCGTCAGCAGCAGCACCGGGCAATTCCACGGGAAGAAAATCAGGAGAGCATGAAGTCACCGTCACATATCCCTCCCGGCTCATTTACTACTTGAATGAAGATTCTGAGAGCACGTATCATGATCTGGACACTCGGGCGAGGAACCAGGCCGGGGATGGACAGGTGAGACGTGGACTGTCTTGCGATCTAAACCCCTTAAAAAAATGAAGACCCCTCCTCCTCCCATATTTAGGTCTTCAACACTCATGCGCTAAGGAGTTGCGAAGCACCATTTCATACCTCTAGCAGCTGCTGGGAATGGTGCAGTATGCCCAATGCTCTCAGAGTTGATCCAGGTTCACTGGCCCTCCCTCACAAATCTAATGCACTTTTCGCAAAAGAAGCAGTTTTCTCTCCCTCACTCTCTGTACTGAACAGATGTTGTGGGATTGCATTGTGCACACACTCTCACTTTACTTCTGCCAATGCAGTATTTTTGCTGTAACACAGCACAGCTGTGTGATCTATGATGCTCTAGAGCAGGTGCTTTATCTATAGATGCACTTATAGAGATTTGCTTTTTAATAAAATAAAGTGTGTACAAAACAGAAATGAAATGTTACATGGTACATTTTGCAGGCTTTGCTGGCACATTTGATGTAGAAACATATGTTTGTTTTGTGAAGTGTTAATGAGCCCCTGTTTATCTCCCTGACCACAGGATGTCCACCTGGCCCAAGCAAGTTTCCAGCTGGACGCCTTTGGCACCACCTTCACTCTGGACCTTACTTTGAACAAGTAAGTGTGTGTCTGTAAGTAAGAGACAGGTCCGGCTCCAAGAACACCAAAATGCTCTGGTGTTCAGTTGTACAATGTCCAAACATAATTCAAAAAACAGCTATATTCTCTCCTCTTTTTAATTAAAATCTCTCACTAAATTAGTTGCTTGTGATGTTCCTCAGCTTAAATGAGGAACATCACAAGCAATTTGTCATAGAATCAGCAATATTCATAGCATGCAAAGAAAGATAGATTAGCAAATAACCCAGAACTTTGGCTAATGTTGCAATGTGCAAATTCCTGGAGGTGTTGCAAATATGGCCGCCAAGTTAACAGACTTTCCTTGAAATGATCCTTGGTTGCACAGTAGTCTATTTGAAAAGTAGAAAAAAAACAGATTTTAAAGGAACAACCAATTGTTGTTGAGATTGGTAATAGACGCTTTTGGGTGGTAAGTTTAGTCTTTATTTTTAGTAAGACCTGCAAAACATAACGGCAGTATAACGTATAAGCATATAACGTTAGCTTAAACACGTTAGCTCATACCGTCAGCAGTCACAACTTATTTTTAGCATTTTGAAAACATTTTAATCATTGTAATGCATCACCGTATGATTTTACAAGGATAGCTTCTTCATTTTAAGTCACAAACTCTAAACAGCGAACTGAGTAACGTTAGCAAGTAAATGTTGTTTGTACAGTACAGTAAAGTAGGTTTTATTGTTTTTGTGACAAATTGATAGATGCCTTGTCAAATTACTGCCGTTTCAACTTAAGTGGTGGAGAAGGTGATGTTAGCTAGAAGGATTGAGTGAGCTAAAATCATCTAAAACGGTTATCTCCGGAGTTATGTGTTGTTGATGAAATATAGGCTAAATTATAATTCCAGCCTACAAAAGGGATTGCCATATGTATCCACGGTTGTATTTTGTAGATTTGTATGACAACGCTGGCAGGAAATAATATTAACCTTTGTCATTTGACATTTGTCATACTGTTATGTATACTACTTGGAGTTTCCTATTGTTACTGTACTAGCATCTTGCGTTGGATCTAGACAACTTTGAACAACTTTGAATTAAATTGTTGCGGTATCCGGTTATAGATAAACATACAACATGCCTTTTGACAGTTTTGTTCTGTGGGAAGGGTATGACTAGTCCTCACGTCCACTGCACAGCCTAGATCATAATATTTATTTCCTTGATCTGCCATTTTTGCTATCCTCGCATGACGCATGTGCTGGCATATGCAAATGTTGGGGGCATACATATTAACTCTTTCCCTGCCAAACACGGAAATTTCCGTTATTTGTGAGACAACGCTTCCAGGCCAATAACGGAATTCTCCGGGTTTCCGTGTTTTCACTGTCGGACGCTAGGTAGCGCTATTAAGCATTTTCTGAACGAGAGTACTGAATCTCCTGATCAAAACACACGTGAGTAAGACGCAGTGAAACGAACGATCGCATGTAATCATATGCATATGAAAAATAACCTGATCATCATCAATAAACAAAACTGTCTAATGTTACTGAATGAAATGTGGACCCAGGACGAGCTACATGACTGTGCAAGCATTAGGAGTGTTGATGGACTCGATCTCCTCCATCTGCGTTTGTTTGTCGCTCTGAATCTGATCTGGAAACAGTCTTTTACAAAAATGTGATTTTCTCAGCTTTTTGTTCAAAATTTTGCTTTTTTTATGAAACCTACCCATATTCAAGTGTTGATAAAAAAGGAATGCATGAAGCTAGAATAAAACATTTTTTTGTTTAAAAGAAGAGGGTCCACTCTTTGTTTTGATATATTGCATGCTCAGGTATTCATTAAACATAATATTCTAATGGCTATTACATTTTTGTGAAAATTGTCAAAAACCCTCGCGGTGGCTGGCAACTTTTTTTTTAAACGCTGGCGGGGAAAGAGTTAATGATCCCAGCGATTGCATCACAGTTGGTGCTATGTTGAGATTCGCCTGTTTTTCACAAACAAGATTTACATATGAAGGTCTGGTGTTTGAGACTCACTGTATGTGATGTCCATGTACTGAACTCTTGTTATTCAACTATGCCATGGTTAGTTACATTTTTCATTCTAGGGCACATTTAATGTTACTACTTGTATACTTTAGGTTTTTTTTTTTTTCAAAAGTAACATTCCCAGGTAGGTTATTTGATCAAAAGTTCCAAAAAGTTTATTTTCATAATAATCAGGAATAGCCAATGCCAGGGATTACACTTTTAACTGTTTAAAGGAATGTTGCTTTTTCTCCTGTGGAATATATTTTGAAAAATGTCTCTGGGTTTTTCATCCATAAAACAAAAGTTAAAGAGTTTTTATCCCTTCTAATAGGCAAACAATTTTTCACTTTTTTAGAAAACTTTAGACACGTTTTAGTCATAAATAAGATATATATATTTTTTGCCTGCTTTCTTTTAGTGAGAGAAATATGTTTGTGAATGTCCATTTTTGCAGGCTGATTAATTGTCAGGTTGTGACAGGTATAAAAATAGTACACAAACAGAAGTGTTTGTGATCATGGGATAAAAAGGACTCATATTTCTGCTTTGTTTAAAAAAACAATCCCTGTGACTTCAGCTGTTGGTGCTGTTGTTAATATAGGCCCAATTTGCTATTTAACATACATATTTATTATATTTTTATGTGGATTTACTAGGACTAGGTAAAAAATATTTATTTCTCGTTTTTCATTGATTCTCATTTTTACGAACCGTTATCGATTCTTAAATCCCAATAATTGATTAGTCATCTTGTTTTCAGTTGATGAATGAACAGAACATTGTTGAGCACCTCCCATCCAATATATGGCAATAATCTCTGTGCTTTGTTATTATTGATATGAAACAAAGTCTCAGATTTCAAATGAGTTCCATTTTATTACACAATTCAATACCGTTTTGGCACTGTGGCGTCAGATCGCGCTGGCGCCACTCAGCTCAAGAGAAGCGGCAACACGGCAGCGCACATGAGCTGATCTTCTCTTCCGCCTTAATATCAGTTACAGCGAGAAATAAACATAAATGAGCATCTGAAAGTGTGTTAAAAGAAGAGTACAACTTGCTGTAATACATATGGTATATTTCATATAACTTTATTATTATTTAAAAAAATTAGGTGTAATTTCAAGTTTTGTATACAATTAATTTAATTTCTACATTATGCCAATATTATAGTTACATCTGACTCCCATAGTTTACAGCATTAGTTAAGAGATTTGTTTTCATTGAGAAAATGTGCCATGTATTGTACCTGATATATATCCAAAATAATCGACTTTGAAGTCAAATTATATCAGAATCGAATCGAATTGAATTGCAAGTTTGTGAATGAAAAAATCGAATCGAATTGTAAAATTTGTGTAAATACCCAGCCCTAGTATTTACCATGTACCTCAATACATAAGGGAATTACTTTCCCTTATGTAAAAGTTTATTCAATTGTGCTATTAGTGTACTTCTTTTAAACTACGACATAAGGAAATATACTTTGTCTACTTTTTATATACTTCTCAGAAATATGCATAAAAATGCACTTATTTATACTTGACTTATACTGACATAAGTATATTTTGCCTATAATTTTCCTCAATCTTTTGATCAAGATATACTTAAAAGTATAATTAAGCATTCTAAGTATACTTGGCTTGTAGTTGTGTTTACTCTTATGATTGAGTACCCTATTAAAGTGCAAAAATAATAAATAAATAGTAAGCTATAAGTATGTTATGTTCACTTAAAGAACTAGTAGTTTACTGAGAGTGTACTATTCTATTTACATCACTGGAAAATGTTTGCTAATATAACTTTGAGAGAACCGTGCCAGAACATTAGCAAAATTTTTGAGAACGTTCCCTATTTGATGAAGTTATTATTTTGTTGTTGAATAATAATTGTGAGATTGCTCTTCTATTTTAGTGATCTGCTCTCTTCAGATTATATGGAGATTCACTATGAGAAAGGCAAGCCAGTTCTTTCCAGGGTAAGACACAGAGCACATACCTATATCAAACAGAACCCTGAAAATATCTTTTACATAGCAGTGATTAATGTGCGTTTGTTTAGGGCGGGGAACACTGCTACTACCACGGCCACGTGAGAGGAAAAGAAGACTCTCGTGTAGCTTTATCCACCTGCAATGGACTACAGTAAGAAAACTTGTTTTGTTTGTATGTATGTGTGTAAGATAAAGAGAGAACGTCTGACCTGGAGACCCGCTGTGAGGCCAGATGGCAGTTGGTACACATGAAAAGATTTGAATGTCACCATGTTAGTGTGTGGTTGAGTGTCATAGAGAGCAGTCGAGGAAAATAGCAGAAGCTTTTGTTTGGTTCTAAAGCCATTGCTGTGGGTTTCTTCTTGTTTTTCTTGTCACTTGACAAGTCATTTGACTTATTGAGTTTTTATCTGACCTTGTTCTTGTATCCGTTTTCCAATTGACATCCTTGACTCTTTTCCCAACCCTCTTCTTGTGATTTACTCTTCTAGTGGGATGTTTGATGATGGTAATTTTGTCTATCTCATCGAGCCTCTGAAACAGACTCACACCTTGGTAAGATCACGTCATTATGGCTTATCGTCTTTTTGGATTCATTATTCACACCAGGGCCGTAACCACCACAGACATTAATAGGGACAAGATTCCCCTCGATAATTAGAAATGACAAAATTGTTACTTAATTTTTATTTTGCACGCAGTGCAAAATAATTTTTAGTCTGTAAAATGTTATTTTACATTTTGTAAGTAAATTTCACATATGGAATTAAGTAAACTCTACTTAATTAAGTTAAATACAATTAACAAAGAAAAAAAAGTCATTTTAACTAGCCCAGTAAAGGCTTTTTAAATAATATTTATACTTAATTGAAGTTTATCTTTCATTATTGAAACACTGAATTAAAGGCACAATATGTAATTTTTGCCGCTACAAGTCACTTATTCAAAACAAAGGCATCAACTTGATGACGCCTTGATTTTGCGGAATCATGGGAATGGTTGTCTTCATCTCTACAGCTGGTGAAAAAGAATATAATGGGACTCGGGCAGAAATTATATTCATGGATGAGCTAAAGTTTAATGTAAAGATTTATAAATTTGACTGTAGTATGAAGCAGGGTGAGGCTGAAAGCCGTTGGAGCGGAACGAGGCCGCTGGAGAGATTGCTAATGAGAGGCAAGTTTATTATGCCGCAGTCGACCACTTCTGCTTCTTCTGGTCATGCGTATGTGGGGTATTGCAGTGCTGTTTTATCATATTAAATACATTTTTGTGTGTTGAAAGTTATGTTATAATGCTATTCTGTGTGTTCGCTTAGTGGCTACTATGAGAATTGCACACTGCAGTAAGATCGATATTAGATATGGTAAAACATGGTAATCGTGATAAATCAAGAAAACGAGATTTAAACAATAAGACTGACTCTGTTGAGCTATATAACAATAATTAGTTTTCTGTCGATGAATGTATCTCAACAGTTTCTCACCTGTCTAATAAAACACTTAATATCTTAATGCGTCTTTGGTGTTTCTGTGAGGGCTGGATGGAAGAACAGAACCCAAGAGCAGATCAGTTCAAAATATTTATTAGGACAAAAAGCAAAGTAAAAGAAAACAATATTTAACTGGGCAGCCGAGCTGCCACGTCAGGGGAAATAGCTGTAGACACAATCCAAGAACAGGCAGAAGTCAGCAACAGGTAGACAGTCCAGTGAGGCAGTAATGCAAGAGGGCAAGCCAGGAGAGTGATCGAGGGACAGGTAGGTTCAGGACCAACAAAATGACACAGCAAGGTGCAGAGCAGGGAAAAGTCCAAGAACTGGCACAGACTCAATAACAAAAAGCCAATCCCCAAAATGGAGATGGCAACACCGAGCTGCAGGGCTGGACCAGACTAGGGAAAAACAAAACAGCATCAAAACTTGACAGGCCAGAAAATAGATTTGACATCTAAGAGGCTGGAGCATGACAAAAAAGCAGTCAAAACACTCTGGCAGAGAAGGCAGATAAGAGTGGAAGCTAAATAGTGTGAGAAATTAAACGAAAGGAGAAACAGGTGAGAAGTGTGCAAGAGCCCTGATTATAATGCAGCACAGCTGCCTCCAAAATCAAGAGCGGGAAACTCAAATGAGGGACAGGTGAGAGAGTGGTGTGCAGTAGTGCTGATTAAGAATACAGCACAGCTGTGGTGCAATGGAAAAATACAGGGAAACAACTGAGAGAGCAGGAAAAGCAATGATCAAACCCGAGTCCTGACAGTACCCCTCTCCCCAGGAACGCCTCCAGGCGTCCTGGGTTGAGGAGCAGATCGGTGGAAATCGTCGATCAGCGAGCGGTCTAGGATGTCCCGAGTCGGGACCCAACATCTCTCCTCCGGACCGTACCCCTCCCAATCAACCAGATACTGGAATCCCCTTCCCCGCCTTCGGCTATCAAGGATCTTCCTGACAGTGAAGGCAGGAGTGCCCTCAACCATCAGGGGAGGAGGGGGGGAAGTAGCAGAAACAGAAGTAGAGGGACGGGAAACAGAGGAACGAATAAAGGGTTTGATGCAAGAGACATGGAAGACAGGGTGAACACGATGAATAGGGTGCGGGAGCCGAAGCCGTACCGCCACCGGACTGATCACCTTGACAATAGGGTATGGCCCAATGAACCGCGGTGCCAACTTCCTAGATGGCACCTTAAGAGGCAGGTCCCTAGTGGAAAGCCACACCCTTTGCCCACAGATGTATTTAGGTGCTTCAGCCCGACGACGATCCGCCAATCTCTTGGTGCGTTCCCTCGTTCGCAGCAGTGCCTCCCTGGCCCGCCTCCAGGTCCGCCGGCACCGATCAATGAATGCCTGAACTGAGGGAACCGCAGCTTCGGGACCCTGTGAGGGAAACAGAGGGGGTTGATACCCAAGACAGCAATAGAAAGGAGACAATCCAGTAGACGACACCGGCAAGGTATTATGGGCGTATTCAGCCCAAGTGAGTTGCTGGCTCCAGGATGAAGGACTGTGAGAAGCAAGACACCGGAGAATCCGCCCAAGATCCTGGTTTGCTCGCTCCGTCTGACCGTTGGTCTGTGGATGGAATCCTGACGACAGACTAGCAGTAGCACCAATCTGCCGACAGAACTCCCTCCAAAAGTGAGAGACAAACTGGGGACCCCTGTCGGAGACCACATCCTCCGGAAGACCATGAATCCGAAAGACATGGTCCACGATCACCCGAGCAGTCTCTTTAGCAGAGGGGAGTTTGGGAAGGGGAATGAAATGAACCGCCTTAGAAAAACGGTCCACGACTGTGAGAACCACAGTATTGCCACTGGACTCTGGTAACCCTGACACAAAGTCCAGTGCAATATGGGACCAAGGACGGGAAGGAATAGGAAGGGGTTGGAGCAGACCAACGGGCATAGCATTACCAGATTTGTTTTGCGCACAAACAGAGCAAGAAACCACAAACCGATGGACGTCCCCTCCCATGCCCCGCCACCAAAAACGCTGCCGAATAGCAGCCAGCGTTCTTCTCACCCCTGGATGACACACTAACCTGGATGAGTGGCCCCACTCCAGAACCTCTGGCCGGACCGATTCCGGAACAAACAATTTGCCCCCTGGACACCCCCCTGGAACCTCTATCCCCAACTGGGCCCGCCTGACGCGCTCCTCGATGCCCCAGGTGACGGACCCCACCACACAACCAGGAGGGAGAATAGTATCAGGCGGCACCACGTCCTCTGGGGCAGAGAACTGACGTGAAAGCGCATCAGGCTTACCATTTTTGGAACCCGGCCGGTAAGACAGGCAGAAATTAAAGCGACCAAAAAAAAGTGCCCAGCGGGCCTGCCTGGAGTTCAGCCGTTTAGCTGTTCTAATGTACTCCAGGTTCCGGTGATCGGTCCAGACCAGGAATGGCTCCATTGACCCCTCCAACCAGTGCCGCCACTCCCCCAGTGCCAGGCGCACGGCCAACAACTCACGGTTACCGATGTCGTAGTTCCGCTCTGTGGGTGACAACCGGTGAGAAAAGTATGCACAAGGGTGTATCTTGTGATCATGAGGGGATCGTTGGGAGAGAACTGCTCCCACACCTATTTCTGATGCATCGACCTCCACAAGAAACTGTTGAGAAGGATCAGGAGTAATTAGAATAGGTGCTGAAGAAAAACGTCTCTTCAGTTCATTAAAAGCAGCCTGAGCTTCTGGAGACCAGCAAAAAGTTCTTTTCGTGGAGGTCAATGCAGTCAGAGGGGCCGCCACCTGACCGAAATTACGAATAAACCTCCGATAGAAATTGGCAAAACCAATAAAACATTGCAACGTCTTTCGGCTATCAGGTGTCGGCCAATCTGAGACAGCTCTCACCTTCGCAGGGTCCATGCGGATCCCCTCCACCGAGATGATATGACCCAAGAACGGAACTGACTGGTTATGAAATGAGCACTTCTCCGCCTTAGCATAGAGTTGGTTCTCTAACAGCCGCTGCAGCACTCGCCTGACGTGCTGAATGTGTACCTGGAGAGAACGAGAAAATATCAAAATGTCATCCAGATACACAAAGACGAATTGGTTGATCATGTCTCTCAGCACGTCATTAATGAGAGCCTGGAAGACAGCGGGGGCATTAGTAAGTCCGAAGGGGAGGACCCTATATTCAAAATGCCCTGTGGGGGTATTAAATGCCGTCTTCCATTCATCCCCCTTCCTAATCCGAACCAAATGGTAGGCGTTGCGGAGGTCCAACTTCGTAAAGTACCTTGCTCCCTGCAAAACCTCGAAGGCTGAAGACATCAAAGGTAGAGGATACCTGTTCTTAATAGTTATGTCATTCAGCCCCCGATAGTCTATGCAAGGACGCAAAGAGCCATCTTTCTTCTTTACGAAGAAGAACCCCGCCCCTGCCGGTGAGGAAGAGGGACGAATGACACCGGCTGCCAGAGACTCAGACAGGTAACTCTCCATGGCCGCCCGTTCAGGAGCGGACAGGGAGAACAACCGTCCTTTGGGCGGAGAAGTGCCCGGGAGGAGATTGATGGCACAATCATAAGGACGGTGTGGAGGAAGGGATGTGGCCCGGGACCGACTGAAGACCGCCCGCAAATCACGATAGACCTCAGGAACTCGAGACAGATCCACAGGCTCCTCCTGTAACACAGGAAGAGAAGAGACAGGAGACAAGGCAGACACCAGACAATGGGCATGGCAATAAGAACTCCAAGATAAAATTGAATTTTCTGACCAATTAATATGCGGGTTGTGTGTGGTAAGCCAAGGGTGTCCTAAGACAATAGGAGCAAGGGGTGAATGACAAATAAAAAAAACTAATTCCTCTCTGTGGTTACCAGAAGCAACAATGACTAACGGAACAGTGGTATGAGAAATAGTGGAGAGTTCTCTGCCATCGAGAGCATGAGCTGTGAGAGGGGGAACAAGAGCCTGAAAAGAAATACCTCTCCTAGAAGCCCAGGTGGAATCCATGAAATTTCCCTCAGCCCCTGAGTCTAAGAGAGCAGATAGATGAACATTAGTACCTTGGACCACTACAGAGATAGGTAGCATGGAACGGGAACCTGCAGATGGGGTAGTAGAGGTAGCGCTCGCCAGTATCCCCTTAACTACTGACGAGCATTGGCTTTTGCTGGACAGAGGGCTGCAAAGTGCCCTGGCTTCCCACAATACAGACACAGTCCCTTGGTGAAGCGTTGTTGTTTCTCTGTGGCAGATAGATGATACCTTCCCAGCTGCATAGGTTCAGGAGAAGGTAGATGAACCAGAGCGTCGGGAGACATCCCGGCCGGAGGGGTGTCCTGGAACGATGTGGGCACGAAGGTGCGAACTCTACGACGGAGATCCCGCCGATTGTCCAACCGAATGGCCAATTCCACCAGCCTGTCTAGACCCTCAGGCAGTTCACGTGCATAGACCTCGTCCCGTATATCCTCTGCAAGTCCTTCTGCGAATCTAGCCGCCAGGGCTTCATCATTCCACCCACTCGATGCAGCGAGAGTACGGAATTCTATTGCAAAATCCGCCACTGAACGCCTTCCTTGTTGAAGGGCTGCCAAGAGCCGAGATGCTTCTTTCCCAAGAGCTGACCGATCAAACACCTTCATCATTTCCGTCTTAAACAATGAAAATTCCTTGCAGCAATCAGCCTTCTCAGACCAGACAGCCGTGGCCCATTCCCGAGCCCGTCCGGTCAAGAGGGAGATAACAAAAGCTACCTTAGAAGAATACAAGGCATATGTGGTGGGTTGCAAAGAAAAAACCACCTCGCACTGGATGATGAAGGGTCGGCACATAGTAGGCTCACCAGAATAAACAGGTGGGTTGTTAATCCGTGGCTCGTGGATGGTAGGAACACATTCAGTGGCAGGCGGCTCAAGGTCACGGTCCCTTTGCATCCGTGAGATTGTCTCTGTAAGCTCAGTGACCTGGCGCATCAAAGTGTCAACAGCATGATGTGCTGCTGTGAGCTCCTCCTGGTGACGTCCAAGCATAGCACCTTGCGCTTCCACTGCTGCACGCATAGGTGACTGATCCGCTGGGTCCATCTTGGCCAGAGTGTGATGTGAGGGCTGGATGGAAGAACAGAACCCAAGAGCAGATCAGTTCAAAATATTTATTAGGACAAAAAGCAAAGTAAAAGAAAACAATATTTAACTGGGCAGCCGAGCTGCCACGTCAGGGGAAATAGCTGTAGACACAATCCAAGAACAGGCAGAAGTCAGCAACAGGTAGACAGTCCAGTGAGGCAGTAATGCAAGAGGGCAAGCCAGGAGAGTGATCGAGGGACAGGTAGGTTCAGGACCAACAAAATGACACAGCAAGGTGCAGGGCAGGGAAAAGTCCAAGAACTGGCACAGACTCAATAACAAAAAGCCAATCCCCAAAATGGAGATGGCAACACCGAGCTGCAGGGCTGGACCAGACTAGGGAAAAACAAAACAGCATCAAAACTTGACAGGCCAGAAAATAGATTTGACATCTAAGAGGCTGGAGCATGACAAAAAAGCAGTCAAAACACTCTGGCAGAGAAGGCAGATAAGAGTGGAAGCTAAATAGTGTGAGAAATTAAACGAAAGGAGAAACAGGTGAGAAGTGTGCAAGAGCCCTGATTATAATGCAGCACAGCTGCCTCCAAAATCAAGAGCGGGAAACTCAAATGAGGGACAGGTGAGAGAGTGGTGTGCAGTAGTGCTGATTAAGAATACAGCACAGCTGTGGTGCAATGGAAAAATACAGGGAAACAACTGAGAGAGCAGGAAAAGCAATGATCAAACCCGAGTCCTGACAGTTTCCATGGTTTCTACAAAATAAAATGGGTATGATGTCATTGATAGGTTACGCATGGACACAGTCGTGTCCTGGTTAAAATTGCTTATTTCTCTGGATTTAAACATTCTTGGAAACATTTGAGATAATGTAAGTACACACAACAACCAAATATATAACATTGTTCTAGTGTTTTTTTTAAATCCAAAAATCTTACATATTGTGCCTTTAATCCACGATTTTAAAGTATGTGCTTTACTTAAAAACATGTAAGTAAATAATACAATAGATATTGTGTAGATACCATATCTGCATAACAGAAGTAATGTGGTACCCAGCCGAACGGACTTCAGTATACTTGGTACACAATGACGGTAACATTCCAATTGACCGTTTTTGAGTATGAATGTCATTTTGAATAAAAAATAAACTCCAGATGTCAAAATGGCAAGCTATTTAACAAAAGCAATCATAATATTGCTGGTAAACAGTGAAAAATCAACCTAATTGGCCCAGTGCATGATGGGACTACCAGTATTAGAAAAGTTGAGTAGGTTTTACCTAATTTTATAACAGTTTTTTACGCTTTAATTTGTATAAGCTTGAATTTTTTACACTTGAATTTTTATAAGCTTGAGTTTAGTACTAATATAGAATTTACTTTTTTTTTAAATGCTTGCCCAAACTAACTTTTTCATGTAGAAATTACATTTGTTTTTCTGCAGTATCTACTTCACCACAGAATCCTTTTTATCAGTGTTTGCGCACCAATCAGTTTGTTCTTAGAATAACTAAACTTTACATTGTTAAGTTGGCCTGTCTCAGCGGTCTAAAAGTAGAAAATGAGTGTGAATTCCAACATGGCACTTTAGTTTGTCACCACTTTTTTAAGCGGAGAAAGAGTATATGGTGGTTGAGATGTAAATAGCTAAACATTTAATATTTGACAACTGTTTTACAATAGAAATATTAAACAACCAACAGTAATATGCAGTGATGGAAAAACTTTTTAAATTAAATTTCACATTCATTACTGAATGTGACAAGACAAGTATTGTTTTGCGTTTGACATATTAGACATGCGATTAAATGTGTGCATATTTTACTGAAATCCCTTTTAATCCTTTAATTATTTAATTTCTTAAAGTAAAGAGACCAAAAAACCATTGGTCCCCCCAATGTTCATGACGTGGTTACGGCCTTGATTCACACATCTTGTCTACATGTGTCACCATGTTTGTACCTTTTAGGAAACAGAGGCACGGCCCCACACTTTGCGACGAACATCATCGCTCCATGTGACCTCTGTCCCAGGTGACTGGGGTAAGTGTGCCAAGGTCCTAAAGACGTGGCATAATATTATATCACCACCCCCATCTCCATGGTTACCTTCATGTCTGTTTCCCTCAGCTGCTGATGACCCAGTTGAGGAAAAAGAAGAGGAAAAACATATTTTTGCTAGAATGCCTTGGTTAAAGAGAAGGAGGAAAAGAGCTGTAAGCAAATGACCCTCAACCTTTTCCATGGGCTCCGCGGTTCCCTCATACTTCAACATTGTGATTTTTTAATGTATAATTTAAATTTTGTGTATGATTCTCTTAGATGCCACGTAACGTTTTTGAGGAAATGAAGTATCTGGAAATAATGATTGTTGCTGACCACAACACAGTAAGTTTATCCAGGCATCCCATATGAATTAGCTTTGTTTGAACATTTCTTTAAATAATTTTTGTATGCATTTATGAATCAAAGTACTGACATTGTTAAAATGAAAAGTATAAATAGGGCACCCCTGCTTTTTTCCTGTAAGAATTTCTGTATGAATGATCCACTAGAGGGCACTTAATAACAAATGTTTCCACATTTTTCATGTACTGCAGAACCTTGAAACTGATTTTCTGTTTTTAATCTTTTGTTTTTACAGTTTAAAAGGCATAAGACTAAAAAGCACACCCGGAACTCTGCTAAATCAGTGGTCAACTTTGTAGATGCTGTATGTTTGCACATTTATTGTTGCAAAGTATTAACTTAATATTCACTTATCTTGTGTTCATCCTAATCTAAGATTCGAATAAAATTCCCTTCAGATTTTTAAGGAGCAGCTGAATACACGTGTGGTATTGGTTGCTGTGGAGATTTGGACTGACAGGGACCGGATTCCTCTGAGCGTGAAGCCGTTGGAAATGTTAAAAGATTTTTCAAAGTACAGACAACAGAACATCAACATTAACGCAGATGCCGTGCACCTCTTAACGTGAGTTGCTTGGTTTGCCAGTAAAAGAAAGGATTCGTTCAATTTTCGGAGTTGAAGGGGAAGATAAAGAATATGTGAAGAATCATATTGTAGAGATTTGAATATGTGGGGGTCATTCTCAGGATAGTGTGCCCTTTATGTGTGTTAACAGAATACTGGAATTAGTCACAATATTTGTATAAAATAAAACACATCACCAATTCACCATTATTACATTTTAAAAAGTTATATAGAATAAAAAAAATACTTTTACTTTTAATGAAAATAGAATATTTTACCTTCACTGTATATGTAAAAAGCTGCATATCATAATGCATATTGAATTTCAAAATTTCAGAATCTCAGAATCAGAGTTAAATAATATAACACATTAGTGTTAGGCTTAGGGTTTAGCAATAATACATTTTAAAAATTCTGAACATGGCTGTCACAAATGGCATAGTTTCCTAAGAATCAGGCTGGATATCATTGTTCAGTAATGCAGTTAAAGAAAAAGGGAGCAAGTGACATAAAGATAAATAAAAAATCTCTTTCTGCTTGCAGGAATGTGACATTCCATTATGGCCGGAGCAGTGTTGCATATATTAGCGGTGTGTGTTCTAAAGCAAGAGGAATCGGTGTTAATGAGGTGAGGTTGGACACAGACAGCATTTTGGATAGACAGACTGGGCAATTTACAGTAAAACCTTACAGGAATTTTAAATGACAAATGAAGTGACATTTTGGGCTCTATCATACACTTGGCGCAATGTGGCGGCAGGCGCGACGTAATTGTTTTTTGCTAGTTTCAGCCCAATTCACGTTTCATTTTTACGCCCTGCGCCATGTTGTTTAAATAGCAAATGCATTTGCGGCCATTTGTGGGCCCATGGGCGTGCTGATCTGAAAACAAAGTGCGTTCAGGCACATTGTTGGCACATTGCTATTTTCAGGCAATTGAATATAACAAAAACTTGGTTTAAAGTCAATGGCACTGTTTTTTTGTGCTATTTAAAGAGCACGTTAGTATAATATGCGCCTAGGCGGGTGCACAACGCCTTACACTCTGCTTATTACACACACAGGGACACGCAGCAGCACACAAACATTTTTAAATATGAAAAATTAAAGTATTAAAATGTAAAATATTATTATTGTGTACATAAATATAAAAATGCCAACATTTCATAATGGATAGTCAATGCATTTATCAGGATTAGCCTACCTATTTACAGTAATGATGAGCAAGCAGGCATTGGACGAGCAGATTCGTTTCCTCGCTAGAGAAACGATCAGTTTTTCCTCTCGCAATTTCCGCCATGTAAATAGCAATTCCGCCATGGCATGAGCGCAACTGGCTTTTAACGGGAATGGGAGATTGATTGGTTTATTGCATGTTATACCCAAAACCCACTCATTACTCATTAAGAGAATAGGTACAACCCTTTTAGACCATGCGCCGGGCACGCCAACCATTTTTCCCAATGTTAAACTAGCAAAAGTGGATTCGGACACGCCCTAAGTGCACTTCCACCATTCGCTTTAAACCATGCGCTTAGACCTTTTAAATAGGGCCCCTTACCTGTGGAGTCATGCACTGCTGTATCTGTTTCTCTCTTTCAGTTTGGCAGCATATGGACAATGGCTGCCTCTCTCTCTCAGAGCTTAGCACAGAATCTTGGTATTCAATGGGATCCTTTGATCAGGAGGAGTAAGTCGGTTTCACCCCCTGGTGTCAAACTTCTGCATTTCTTATTTGTTCACTGTAAGAGTTTAGGATTTAACATGAACTCACAGACTTTCTCCCTCACTCTTGTGTTCTCTCAGAGGAGTGCGGCTGCATGGATTCATGGGTGGGATGTATAATGGAAGACACTGGGTATCGTTAAAACACACACATTATTCTATAATCTCTCCTGAATACCTTCCGGGCATTTTAGCTACTAGTTTCCTGTATTGTTTCTTGATTTGTGTAGGTTTATTTTTCCCTGTTCTCCTCCATAGGGTGCAACACCCCCGCAGGTTTTCCAAATGCAGCATCAGTGACTACAGGAACTTCCTGTTAAGAGGCGGCGCTTCATGTCTTTTTAACAAACCCAACAAGGTAGGCTTGAAAAACGGTTTGGACAACATACATGTAAAACACACTAGACTTCACCTGCATACACATGCCCGCTAATGTGACGTGAATAAATGAAAAGAACTGCACAAGACTTCACTTATCAACAGCCTGTTTTTAGACAAAGTTAGCTTGACACTTACAATCACTATCTCTTCATGCAGTTTTTAATGTGTTTTTTTTTCATTCAACTTCTTTATTTGTCAGGAAAAAAATTGTGGATAATTTACAGCATTCTTTCAACTAATTAATGAGTAAACATGACATCACTTCTTTATAGAAACTTGTTTCCACCATAATATTTTATTTTATTTTAATTCTCACAAAATGTGACTTTTTTTGCTCACAATTGTGAGTTTACAGCTTGCATTTCTGATTAGCTTTCTTGCAATTCCGGGTTTATAATTTGCAATTCAGACTTTCTCTCTTTTAAATTCCTGCTGTCTTGGCGTGCACTTCTTTTTAATAATGTATGTTACAGTTTTGCACTATTTTTGGATCCTACACTCCTACTAATCTATTTTTGGATCTACTTGCCTTTCTCTGTTTGTTCTGTTCATGTACCCGCAACCCACAAAAAAAAATAGGTTTTCAACAGAAAGCTGAAGTTGAAACA
The DNA here is from genome assembly GCF_024679245.1 of Pseudorasbora parva. Classification (NCBI taxonomy): domain Eukaryota; kingdom Metazoa; phylum Chordata; class Actinopteri; order Cypriniformes; family Gobionidae; genus Pseudorasbora; species Pseudorasbora parva. Next base: position 13,858,293 of record NC_090183.1, on the reverse strand, counting down.
TTGAAGCAGGTTTTACCTCAGTGACACCAAATGTCATCAGTTCTCACGTGTATTGTGACTGATTGTCATAGACAGCAAATTTAAAGCAAAAATCAAGTTCAAGCAAAATCATTGGACATGATGCTGGATAAAACTTGTGCTTTGTGTCGGCAGCTCTTTGAAGCTACAGAATGTGGGAATGGTTACGTGGAAGTGGGAGAGGAGTGTGACTGTGGGGCCCGAATGGTAAGCTTTTTTTTTTTTACATAGAACATTTTTCCTTACAGACAATATAAAACATAATTTCATGTTTTGCTAACCATTTTTTGTCTGTGTGCACATATTTTTCTCTGGTTGTGCAGGAGTGCTATAAAGACTGCTGTAAAAAATGTTCTTTGTCTAATGGAGCGCACTGCAGTGACGGCCCCTGCTGCAACGGCACATGCCTGGTAAGACACTTTACTTTTGCCTCACCATTCATCATGACTTCCACCACGCTCGACTGCTAAGTGTCTTACAATGCACTGATCAGTTGTTTTTCTCAACCTCTGTCCCTCCACCTTTTTCAGTTCTACCCGCGGGGATACAGCTGTCGATATGCTGTAAATGATTGTGACATATCAGAGACTTGTTCAGGAGACTCGGGACAGGTTTTGCTCTTTATATATTTTTATTTTTTTTATATGATGTCAATTATTTAAATATGACTTAATTTAAATATGACTTAATGTGATATAGCATTGGGAGAATGCCAAACAGAAAGAGAGGGATTTAAACCCCAGTAAAAAAGCTCCTATACCAAAATTTAAAATACATTTACTTCATAATAAGTAAACTACAAATCTATTAACATATTTACTGACATATCGTTTGAGATTTACTGATATAAATATAATAATGAAACTTTATGTGGAGTTTTTTTTTATGTGTTGAGTTTTTCACAATGTACATTTCTTGATATTAAGCCTAAAATGTGTTTTAATATCACTATTAGTAAGGATAGTATGATCTCTGTATAATATCAGTCTTTAAATGCAAGATATTTATAGTGTACCTGAAGTATATTTGCAATAGTTCCACATTAGCACAGTCAAATATAATTAAGTACATCTTTAGTTGGACCTCAGCACTATTTCTGGATGACTAAAGTATATTAAGTTCAAAATTAGTTATTTTATTATTAAATTAGCAGACTTTAAATATACCAATTTAGTATACCAAAAGTACAATTGCAGGGTCATAACATTAAGCACATAAATATGTAAATATATTTGTAGTATACTTAGCATAAATTATATTATTTAGTATATTTAATTTTAAAAGGAAAAACTACATATTAAAAGCATATTATAATTTCAGTAAAAGCTAAATTTAGGTAGTATTTTTTTCTTCTATTTTCTGCATAGCCCATTTAAATGTAATGGTGATTAATATGCAAATTTGCAGCTATTCCCAAAAATTTAAAAATAAAATGGACATAATTTACACAAATAAATAAACTAAAATGAGAGTTCATTTTATGAAATATCCCATATGTGATTTTTCCTGTAAATAATTAACATTTTCCTGACAATGAGCCGCTACATGACATTCTATAATAGCTGTTTTCATCCATCTATTTTTAAGTGCATCTTGGGAAATCGCATCAAAAAAACACTGGGTAGAGAAAAAACAAAGATGCACATAAACTCCAAAAATGTGCATTTAAAAAGGTGAATAAATTATAATGGAAGCACATTTACTAAATAAATACCTCAATAAAAAAATCACTTGACTTTGCCTCAATAGTCAATGTGATTGTATAACTGGACAAACCAGTGGACCAATTTTATCGCACATTAACGCACGTTAGTTTGATAATTTAGAAATGAAAGAGTCAAAGTCTGTCACCAAATTGATTTGGTTTAATTCCCTCCCAGAAACGTCTCTCATGATTCAGGCATCTGAATGCAAGATAGCATAACAGCATATATCAAGTTTAACCTGTGCTGTCATTTATGATGTATGTAGGAAAAACTTTGCATCAGTTAAATTTGCAACTTTGGATGGAAACATAGCTGGTTCGGATGATGTGTCGTACTAAACACCCCTCCCCCTCCCCTAAGCCTCACTATTCACCATAACTGCCGTAACAGAAGGCATGTTATTCACTAAATGACAGCCCGCCTGCAGTTTTAACACTTCAAAAAAATAATGCAGGGCTGAAAGATTAACTTTGATAGTGCAGTTGTCAGTTGTCTCTCATTTTGCCAAGTACCATTACATAACCTGTTTCACAATCTTGCCACCAATGCTCTAACAAAATGTAGTTTATGTGTCCAGTAACTAAAGTAAATCACATTAAGTATTACACAATAAATAGTAAAAATATTGGCTATCTTTTTATTATTTTGTATTGCAAAATAATTCAATAATATCTTCTTTTTTTTAAAACCTCTTTATTCTTACAGTGTCCCCCTAATCTTCATAAGCAAGATGGCTATTCTTGTCAGCTCAATCAGGTCAGATAATATCTATATAAAGCAATTTAGATACATGGCAGAACAACATTTAGGCTATTTTTGATCAAATCCTCCACACTTTTGCTACTATTCCAGGGTCGCTGTTACAGTGGTGAATGTAAGACCCGGGACAGTCAGTGCAAATACATATGGGGTTCAAGTGAGTGACACTGATGCTTTCAGAGAACTTACTCAACTGTCCTTCTTAAAGAAAACACTAAAAAAGCTGCCTTTCAATACATGCTTGCTTGTGTTTCCTCTTTTTCCTAATTTCATTCTTTCTTCGTGCTGCTCTTTCTGCCTGTTTCTCTTCTGTCAGAGGCTGGAGGGTCAGAGAAGCACTGCTATGAGAAGTTAAATACAGAGGGGACGGAAAAGGGGAATTGCGGGAGAGATAAAGACAACTGGGTGCCCTGCAGCAAACAGTGAGTCAGTCTCCCCAATTATTTGAAGAGCAGGAATATACAGCAACATGAACCTTTAATTGACACAAAACCAGGTCAAGTCTAGATGGCAACTCTTGTTCTGTAAAGTTTTCAGGCATGTGCCTTTCACAGCAGCGCCATCTTTGATTTTTAACAGGAATGATAGCGAGTCTGTGAAGGATAGACATACATCTCTTCAGTGGGTTGTACTGTTATTTAATGTGTTTTTGGATTGTTCTTCTGACAGATATATTTCCACAACATTTCAATAGACACAAAACCCAGACAATATGAGCTGTGGAAAATTATAAGTGATCTAAGCTTCATACAGCTCTACAAGTCAATCCCTCACAGCCCCGCTTTCATACCTGTCATGGCGCTGCTCTGAATAAGGTTTATTAATGCTTTTCCCCTCTCTTCAAACCTGCTGATAATTATGGAAAGCATTGAAAACTTTGTGTCTTCTTAAGTTTTTTGTATGTAAACCAGGCAATGTTAATGCTGTTTGGAAATGGTATGTTAGAAGTAGGGCTTCTTAACTAAATATTAATTTATAAATTGAATCCAATCATGATGTAATTTGCAGACTTTGTATGGTGGAATATAACAATCATCAATGCTCAGCAAGTATAAAATGTCATATACAAGTGAAACTCTGTCATTTGTACAATTGATAATGCCTGTTTTTTGTAAATAAAACGAGATGTGACAATTGATGTTTTTCTTAATAATGTTAAAATGTGATGGATTTAATTGATTACAGCTGATCAACCCCATCATTGCCAGTACCGGTGATTGGCATAGGTATTTATTTGTGTTAAGAGCCTTGCTTTATTGGCATAGTGTACTATTATGATATGTTTACTGATAATATCAGCAACTACGTGATCCACGTGGGTGGAAGGAAATTAGAACAAGCAGCGAATGCCAATAAATACTGCAAAATATGTATGTGAATCCCACATGAAATTTGCAGAAAATGTGTTACCGTCTAGACACGATCACATAACCATCTCTAATACTTTCCAAATCCTGTGGATTTACAGCGATGTGTTCTGCGGATACCTGCTGTGCACTAATACTGGGAGAATCCCAAGGATCGGGACACTGAAAGGTGACGTCACTCCCACCACCTTTAACCATCAGGGGCGACTGGTGGACTGTAGGTCTGTTCCTGGATCTCTGCGAATCTTTCCCCGGTAAATCTTCAGGACGAATCACCTGAAAAACGTCTTTTGACATATTTCTCCTTTTTCTGTAGCGGGGGACATGTGCTGTTGGATGATGACACTGATCTAGGCTATGTGGAAGACGGTACGCCGTGCGGCCCCTCTATGATGTGCCTTGAGCGGAAATGTCTACCCATCTCCTCCCTGAACCTCACAGCCTGTCCGTCTGGCCCCGGCGGTCGAGTCTGCTCTTCTCACGGCGTGAGTGATCACCATCTGACACTCACTGCTGCTTGGACTTCTCACACCACAGTTGTCACATGTATTGGTACCCGTCGGTATTAAAAACAAGTTGATGGTATCAGCATTTCTGCAGCAGTAATGGTAGTACTAAGTACCGGGTATATTTGGTACCTGCTGATAGACGCTGATTTAAAACACTCTTGCTTGTTTGTTTGAGTGCTTTCTGAGCATCAAAGTTTGGTAGCCAATCACAATCATATCCTTTAAGTGTGTGAATGCAATGGCCAATCAGAAGGGCTAGTCAGTCAGAATCTGCTTAACACTGCTGAAAATGCACAACGTTTTGTTTTGTTCAACGTGAGCCACAAACTCGCATATCGTTTCGTTATAACTAGCAAAGTGTAAACACGATGCAAGAGATAGTTTGTACATTTAAGATATTTAAAATATATATATATATATATATATATATATATATATATATATATATATATATAACATGAGAGTGCAGAATTCATGGAGCTTGCGCTTTAGATATTGCCAGCCTAAGTGATTCTACAGGGAGGGCTCTTCTCTTGTTTTCTGTGTATTAACCATTCACAATCTGAATACAAGTTTTTTGTTCTGCTAAATAGACTGCAAAGTTTCTGTATTGACAACTGCATTTAAGAAACGGCAAAGATTGACAGTGATAACCGATGACAAAATGGGACCAACTTTTTTGAAGTACTTAGTTCAACAGTTTTTGCTCTTCTTCAGAGAACCGCAAAATTTTACTGGTATTGGTACCGACTACTGTGGCAACCCTAACAGTCACTCTTTAGAAAATAATCCTCCCTCCCACTTAAGCCAGAAATCCACTCAGATCCACTTACAAATTTAATCCAGAATGTTATCGACAGGAAATTAATTCATCCCATGCTTCCAGTTTATATCCAGAGGATTGATAATCTTTTCCACAACAAAAAATAACACATTGTCATGGGTATCCAATATCGAGAAAACGGGGATTGCTTTTTTATTTAAATTATGCTTAAAAGTGCTAAAAAAAATTGTTGGGTTGCCTCTTTTTGTCAGTCAGCAAAATATCAGACACATTCTCTGCCTGTAGTGCTTTGGGATTTTTTCTGGCATCAGGTCTTACGAAGCCTGAATTTTGGTGAGAGGAAACTGCTGAATTCACTTAAGCATTAGGCTTTCTAACTTTTCAGTGCCAAGGCCTTTCAAATATGGCAATCTGCTAGCAAGTGACCTCCTTCCAAAAATATAATGGCAGCTACACTGCCATTCAACAGTTTTGTGCCAGTAAGACATTTAAAAAAAAGAAGAAGAAGAAAACTAGGGAGAACGTTTGAAAGGCTGGGGAAGGCTCAGAATATATTTTCTCACTGACTGTTACAGCTTCTAAATGCTTTTATTGGGGAAAGCTGCCCATAACCACTGGTCTAGAATCAGTTTTCTCCGTAATAATAGCAGTTTAGCAGAACAGATTTGGTGATTGTGCTCTTTGACAAGAGCATTAAAGGTTTACATTTTTTACGTGTTTTGCAGCGTTGAGCAATGGCAGTCACAAACATATCTGTTGAGTTCTTGAATGCAATGATCAATCAGACGTATCTAAATTAGAATCTACTCACAGCTCAAAACGCCGGCATTTTTCCCAGTTCTTCACACTCAAATCCACTCATTATAAAGTAACTTGTAACACACAAGTGTAGACATTATGTAGGCTAAATAAGATATTAATGTTGCAGTCAGTTTAATGGGTTAGCGAAACTTTGTGAATTGAGAGTGACAGCTTTAGTGATTATAAAGGGAGTGGTTTTTGCATGCTCTTCGGGCGATATATAATACGTTCAGAATTTAAAGAAAACATTTGTTTTGCTGCATTAGGTAAGGCAATGGTTATTTATTACTGGCTGCCATGCTAAATCATGCATACAGTACTTGCTTTTCTGTTCAAATTATAGTGGTTTGTGAACATAGCCACTTTAATAACAAATAATTCATCAAGAGCATTTATGCTGGGATCTGTAGGTTGTTCATAGGCGACACGTAACTATTTCATGACATTTTATTTAAATGTGTTTTTAAAATGGAGCACGTCTGGCCTTACCCTGAAGTTGGTTTACCTTCCACCTATGTTAATACTTTTATTCAGCAAGGATGCTTTTATCAAAGTGACAGTAATTACTTTTACATTTCTACAAAAATATCTATTTGAAATAAATTATTTTCTTTTGAACTTTCTATTCATCCTATTGAATAATGTAAAAAATGATCATGGTTCACACAACAATATTAAGCAGAACAACTGTTTTCAACATTGATATTAATAAGAAATGATTCTGGAGCAGCAAATCAGCATATTAGAATGATTTCTGAAGGATCATGTGAGTAATGATGCTAAAAATTTAGCTTTACAGGAATAAATGATATTTTAAAATATATACATAGAAAAAACAGAAATAGAAAGCAGTTATTTTAAAGTGTAATAGTTTTTCCAATTTTACCTTATTTTTGATCAAATAAATGCAGCCTTTGTGAGCATAACAGACTTCTTTTAAAAACATTTCAAAATCTCAACAGCCGCAAATTTTGAACAATAGTGTGAAGTGTGTAATTATAAAGACCCATTTTATAGTGTAAGAAATTATACACTAATAAAATGTGATATTATACAGATACGTTGCTTTCAAAACTAAATTATAAAAGTGATACATTTACTTTTAAATTGCCATTTATATTGTCATTGTACTAAAGAAAAATAAATATTATCTATTTTTAATTAGGTGTATAAAATATTATTCAATATTACTATATTTATAAAACCTGAAGAGAAACATTTCCAATTTGATTTGTACAAATTATAGGAAGGAGAGATGAAAATGTAGAAACTGTAGAAAATTATATGCTTATTTGTTTTTATTTACTATTATTAAAAGCTATTCTGTAAGTATTAACCCCAGACTTACACCACAGTACAGTATACTGACATTTTGCTACTGTGTATCATGTTTCAGGTGTGCAATAATGAAGCAACCTGCACCTGTGATTCTACCTGGGCAGGGACTGACTGCAGCATGCACGACCCCCCAAAAGTGCCGCCTGTCATCGAGGACCCAGGTCCCAAGGGTTCGTGAACTCTCCTTAACATAAAAAGATTGCCATGTACATACACAACTTACCGACTAGTCCTCAATAGCATACGCACCTTAACTCCAAAATCCACTGCAAAGCCATTTCCAAAGATCACTGCTTTTTGTAGGTGCCCATTTTGATATTGTGACTTTTCCCACTCACAAGACTTTTGCAAACACTAGTACGTTTAAAGAATTTTTTTTTTTTTTTTTTAATGGGGCCTTGAGTGACATTTTCTCTGCTGAATCACCCCTATTTCCTCTGCACAGTGAGCGTGGCCACAAACAGGCTGATAGGGGCAGTGGCAGGGACCATTCTGGCCCTGGGGGTGATTTTTGGAGGCACAGGGTGGGGAATAGAGTAAGCACCTCTTAACCCTTTAATGCCACTCCCCCAGCAAGAGGGAGATCCTGTGATCCCCTGTGTGTGTGCGTGTATGTGTGTACGTGTTCTCCCAGTGGCTTTGTCCGTTGTGTTGAATGTGATGGTGCTGGTGCTGTATAATTTTTGTTGTGTAATTGGACTGATTGATTGGTCTATCTCTTATTTTCTCCTCTCCCCTGGCTGCTATTATCATGGATATTTTTGCTATCACTCTGTGTTAATGGAGTGTTGCGGTGCTTCCCTCTCTGGTCCATGTGGGGCATTTACATAGAACAAAAGATTCAAAGCGAAGATCAAGAACGAAGAACAACCGAGGAAGGTGGAAAAACATGAGATGACTTGGACTGACAATGACACAAGATAGCATTTTTAACTGACACCAAATCCCCTCGGATCTGGCCCACTTTCTGAGCTGAGCTAAATATTTCCTTTTAACTAGGTCCGACGTGGGCGCGAGTGGGTGAAAGTTCACCATGAGTGTGTTTGTAGGTTAGTGTTTCTTTGTGTGTCGTCTCTGTGTGTATGCGTGTCTGTGCGTTTGTTTTTGTCAGTCCTGCGCTGGTAGCGTAGCTTTAAAACGCCTCAATGGTTTAAGATCCTTCCTGATAAACCTACTTGTGCCGCTCCCCTGTGCCAACATCTACAGCCCCTAAATTCTACATACCCACGTCCAATAACATCCCACACACACAAACTATTCTATTAATGGTAAGTTAGATGAGCATAAATCTACCCTACGGATTCCCGAGCTTTTCCCATGTCACACCCATCCTGAGTAATCACATGACTGAAAGAGTGTATAACATAAGTGAAGTTCAGCATTTAATGTGTAAACCCTGCATGCTGAGCAGGTGCCCCCTGCAGCTTACGTCATGTTTCTCTCCCATCATGCCCTTCTACAGGTCCTAGCGCCACCAACCTTATCATAGGCTCCATCGCAGGGGCCATCCTGATGGCAGCCATAGTGCTGGGGGGGACGGGATGGGGATTTAAGTAAGAGCTGCACCGCATGCTTCCTATTGCCTGCCAGCCTGGAACAGGCTCACTCACACTTAAACATATACACACACACACACACACACACACACAGACACACATTTGCACATAACACTTACCACTACACACTCACAAGCACACACAAGGGCCTGGGCTTCTGCTACACACAACAGATACTAAAACAGAAGTCTTAAATTCTGAGCTACATGCTGTGATAAAACGTTAAATGTAATTTGTCTTTATTCTGTAACAATAGGTCATTTTAACAACCTGTTAAAATGTTGTTTAAAACATTTTAGAAACATTAAACCAAGTTGTTTAAACATAACATTTTCTGAAGTATGCTAATATCTCCTTTACATAAAAATTTACCTCATAAGCATATGCTAGATAGATGTTTAGCACTTGACAATCAATTTAAAAAAATTGGCCACTAACTGGCTACATATGTTAAAAAAAAAAAAAAAACAGCTTTAGTCTACGTCAAGACATGTAACCTAATTGGTTTAGCGTTCTGTAGACTGTAGCAGAACCTCTTGCAAATTGGCCCATCGCTTGACATGCATGCGAGCAAAATGATAAAAATGGATACTGAGCAAGATGTTTAATGACAGTTATGAATTACCAACAATATAAAAGAAAAGAATGATGTGTAGCCTTTTTTGTAATTACATGCTAACATTTCTAATGTGTACAATATCAGTAATGCCATGACCAATTTATGTAGTAAGGTGGGAATTGTTGGAGAAAGTAACCGTGTATGATTTCTTAAAGCTGCACTATGTAACATTTCTTTTGTTCAAAATAAAGGGCTGGATTTCGCGGGAAACTGCACGATTCCGTCATTCGTCTCTGCGTGTTTACATCATATCTAAAATGACATAGAAGATCAAGCTTCGTAACGAAGAGTTTGCAGACAAAAAATGAAAGCGAATGAGCCCGTAATAAAACACGAATCAACACCAGTTTGGCTTTTCAGAAATGCATTTAGTTTATGCAGCATCACATTCGCTGTGCATTGACTTAACAATGTTTATCTCGTTAACTGTGCCAATCTCTAAACCAAATACATCTTTGGTCTATTTGCCTTACTATAGCTTTCTAACCAAGTTTCTACCATTTTACCTCATATTATATGAATAGCATTTGTTATGTCTAATGTCAGTGTTGCCAAACTTTATTTTAACGTAGTTGTTTGCATTTAAGCTACTTATAAGCTGTTAAAAATGCTTTTTTTGTGTGTGTGATGAGACAAGACTTTTGGTATTTATTGGTTTATTCACCTCAAGCCATGATATCAACGGCGCAGAATAGCGTAGCTGAAGCATGTAATAACCAAAACAATGTTCCTCTGCAAGTAACGTTTTAAAAGTTACATAGTGTAGCTTTAAAGATTCCAGTAAATGTCTGTAACTTTAAACATGATGTTAGCGTAACTTTACAGGTGCATTTGGTTCAAAAACAGTACCTGAATAAAGATTAGCAACCGTTTGTCTGCGGACATGTAAAACCTTTCTAATGGCCAGCCTAGACCCAACTAGGAGGAAGTTCTGGGAAGCTAGCTTTGAGATCTGGAGATTATCCAAGAGGACTTAGCTCACCGCAGCATGCTCGTTTGCACATAGCATCTTGACTGAGCCCATTTAAAGTTTGCATGCGGACTGGCATCAAGCCAGAGCTAAAGCGGAGTGCTATCAGAGCATCGCACAAAGGCTGGGCTCACCTCAAGTGAAGGGAGGGGAGGGGTGTTTGTTGTTTTTCTTGCTTTGAGAAGCGGGGTGGGTTGTTGGGGTGGGGTGGGCAGGGATGACGACTTTCTGACCCGCTCTCCTCGCCGTGATCTCTCTCTCAATCCCCCCTCCGTTGTCTGAAAGGGTGAGAGTTTGAGCGGAGAGGGGTGGAGGTTGTGTTGTAGGCAGCCTTTGTGCCATGGCTGGCTGCCACGCCCTCTTATCTCCCGGAAGGCCCTGGGCCCCCTGAAAACCTAGAACAGAGCAAGAGCCCTCACCCCCCACCCGGACTCGCCCGGCACCGCTGCCTTTACTGCCTGCTTCACAGAGACCTGGTACAGACACACGCGCTGCACTGCACCTGCATGCTACCCCAGTCACCCCCCTACACAGCGATAGTGGCGTCTCCCACCTAACCTCTCTATGGACAGGTGCATGTTAAACTGCTGGGATGCCCCACATCAAGCCACGCTACGGGGAAGTTGTGTCAAACCCCTGTCGTTGTTGGTGTTGTTGCAGTTCTTGTTGCCTTTCTTGTTGTTCCTGGTGGTATCGTCGTCGTTCATGTTGTGGGTGTGACGTCCTTTTCTGACCCTCGATGTTGTAAACTCTTTCTTGCTGTTCTCTTTGTCTATGTCCGTGTTTTTCTCCCAGAAGGTAATGTTCTTTTTCCGCATCCTTTGTTGTCTTTCTAACACATACTCACCTGAAGTCAACGGAGGGACACTCTGTGTCTCTCCTTGTCGCTGCGAAGGACAGCCGCTTTTACCCGCCGCAACCCAACGGCGTTAGGAGTCAAACAAAAATGTTACGGGAAGCTTTTTAATGACTTTTTTTAATTGATAAAAAAGCAGATGAAACCACAACCACGTGGTTGCTGCGGGTTAAGGCGGTCAGATGGGCAGCAAATTGTATGTTGATGTCTCTGGCATTGCCTGCACTAACCCTCCTCTCGTTTGTTTTGTCCTGTTTGTCCTCATCGCCAAGAAATGTCAAGAAAAGACGATATGACCCTAACGCCAGTGCCATCTAAAGGCTAAGAGAACTGCATCCTTGCCTAGTGTGCCCCTGGGTTCTGTCAGAACCCGCTGGACTGTACCCTCTCCTGCTGCTGACGCCGCTGCCGACAGCGTTGGCGTTACTTGAATAAAAAAAAGGACAGAAAGCGAGAGAAGAAAGAGACAATGATCAAACATTTTTCATCTAAAGTCACGTAGAACTGCTTCTCTAGCGCTGCCTCCGTTTCCTTTGCCCTCTGGTCTCAAGCCGTTTAGCAACCCTGATAACTGGTAGTGGATGGTACCACTCATTGGGGCATGACTTCCAGTTTACACGCCCCAATCTCCGGTTTCGACCCAGGCATGACCAGCTTCAGCTGCGGACCTCGCATGGCAGAGGAGGGACACCAATGCAAGACGAACATATTTGTTAATCGAAAAAAAAGAAGAACGATTTGAAGTTCCAGTAGGTGGGTAACACATCCATGTGTTTTAAGGGGCTAAATGACTGCGTCCTATGAGAGGGACCCATATCTTCTTCAGACAAAGATTTCAAGGCATAACTTTAAAGATTTTCTTTTTGTTATTTCAGCATGTTATATTGCAGGCACTTTCTGTAGTATTAATGAAACGAAGAAACCCAACTGAAAAAGTAAAAAAAAAAAACACTATCCATTTGGCTGGCAGCGTATACAGCTGCATGCTGAAATCACCACTGTTATATATGCCTAATGACGTCCCCATACGTTTTTAAGATTTTTAACTGGCTGGGCCCTGTAGGTCTGCCCTGACCTGAATGCCATCACTGGCCAATCAGAGAGCTGCATGATGTAATTGCACTGGGGGCGGAGCCCACACAGCCTGCTGCGCTTTTCAAGGTATCTGCATGTCAAAGGAAAAACAGTTAACATTTACTTACTATGCAAAGGGGAAACATTGCACAAACCCTATGGTTTGGGAAAGAATTCTCAATTGAGACTAACAATGAAATTGATCTCAAGCTAGCGGATTATTAATAGCAGTCTTTTATATGCTCGGCCATCTATGTTTGACATTATAATAAGCTTCTGATTACTTAAAATGAATGTTTCTATGAAAATCTCAGCTTCTGAAAATTTTAATGTCATTGTCATCTGTATGGGACAGCATAACTGAGGCACTTGTGATATTAATATTATTAACAGAATGAGGCTATTGCAGTAAAGGGAGCTCAAATTTGGGCAAATGCCACTGAAATAAGAACAGAGAAAGAGGGTGTTTTTCTATACCATCATTGATCTGCACCATCAGGTTTTTGAAATCATCTTCTAAACCCCGAGCCCTTTTACAGCCATATCATGTTCCCATGGAAATATTGCCAAAACAACAAATAATACTAATAAAGAACTTGACAAAAACTTTGCTTTGTGATCTTAATTTTTTCTGTACAAATTAATTGCTTTGCATTCACATTAAAATAAAAAAACACTCTGTACTGAATGCAAAATATTAAAATTGATGTTTATGCATTGTCCAACAAAAGCATATAAGGAAATTATATATATATATAAAATGTCTAGTATTAAAAATCAATTAAAAAACTCAACATCTCAAAACAAACCCAGATAGGCCCAAATGCAAACTGAACACTTGTGTATAAAGTGTTATACATTGTTGCCCTGGACAAAGGACATTATACTAATAATTTGACCTCTGAATTCCATGTAGTAACAAGAATATAATAGCCATACCCTTATCCGTATCATCCAGAATGTCAAAATTGGCGCCTCTCTAATATAAACCAATGTCTCATTTAGATTAACAATATAAACAGTGAAGTACATTTGGGGAAAATAGTTTAGATTTTACTCTTTATTTAAATTGCATTCAGTTGTGAATTGAGATGGCGTTAACCGTCAATCCATGTGAGCATTTGCTGAGAGTAACAAAATTGGCTTGTATTGGATGGAAATGTGAGGATGTTTATTTGTAACCCATGATTGTCTGCCATCATGCCAAACCTGTGGTCCTCACAGAAGTGACTAAATGAGAAACAGTGTCTCTGACTCCCTCTGCTGCCGTCATTAGCAATTCCTTCTGTAGAGCGACAGACCCTGATGGAGAAAAAAACAAACAAACAATTAGCCCAAACACATTTAGATTTACTTCTTCTTCTCTTTTGCGCACCAAGGTTGCATTTATTTAATCAAAAATACAGTATAAACAGGTGCCTTAATTGTCTGATTCACTGCCTTTTTAGTTTGTACTATGTGCACGTGTATATAAAAAATCTGCCTAAATAAAATTTACAGAAAAAAATACAGTACTAACAGTACTATTGCAAAATATTATTACAATTTTAAATAACAGTTTTCTATTTGAATATATTTTAAGATGTAATTTATTCTTATGACGGCAAAGCTGAATTTTCATTACTCCAGTCTTCATTGTCACATGATCCTTCAGAAATCATTCTAATATGATGATATGCTGCTAAAGAAACATTTATAATTATTATCAAATTATTATTTATTAAAACATTTAATAAATATAAATCTTTTGTAACATTATAAAATATCTTCATTGTCACTTCTAAACTATTTAATGGTCCTTGATTAATAAATCATGCCACGAATGTTTGAATCGTATCACCATTTCCACAAAAATATTAAGCAGCAAAAATACTTTTCAATTATTAATAATAAGAAATGTTTCTTGAGCAGCAAATCAGCATATTAAAATAATTTCTGAAGGATCATGTGACACTGAAGACTGAAGTAAAGATGCTGAAAATTATTATTTTAAATTGTAATAATATTTTACAATATTACTGTTTTTTTCTGTATTTTGATTTTAAAAAATTGTCAAAAGTTTTGAATCATGACTTAATTATATATGCAGAGACTTTATTATTATTTATATATATATAAAATAAAGGAGTTCTTTATATAAAAGTTTGGAATACATAATAAATAAGTCTCTGTTGCTCACCAAGGCTGAATTTATTTATTGAGCAATATTGTGGAATATTATTATATTTTAAAATAACTTATCTATTGTAATGTTTTTAAATTGTAATCCATATATCATTCTAGTCAGTAATCTTAGATATTATTATTATTTGTATTAAATTATTAAAATGGTACTTATTTTTAACAATGTTGAAAACATAATTTTGCTGCTTAATATTAAACTTTGATCAATTTTATTTAGGTTTTTTTTTTTTTTTTTTTTTAATTAGAAAGTCCAGAAAGCATTTATTTGAAATATAAATATTATAAATGTCTTCACTGTCACTAGTATCAGTTTAATCCATACTTGCAAAATTCTTTTTTTTTTCTTACTCCAAATTTTTTAATCATAGTTTCCACTAAAATATTATGCAGCACAAGTTTTCTACATTAACAAAAATAAATGTTTCTTGAGCACAAACCAGTATTAGAATGGTTTCTGTAGGATCATGTGACAACAAAGCTACAAAGTTGCAAGCATAATACAAATGACTGCACAAACCTGTGGTTGTATATAGAGAAAGCTCATTTCGAAGTCGCTGTACAAGCTCACAAAGTTCCTCCTCCTCGTCCATATCTGAGTCATCTGAGCCTGAATGCTCTTCCGGTGCTAAATCAGACATGGACTGATGAAATAAAGAAAGATCCTGTCTTTCATGCAGTAGCTCCTCCTGCTCCTGCTCCTGCTCCTGCTCCTGCTCCTGCTCCTCCCCTTCCGCCTCGATTTCCTCTTGCTGTCCCGAAGCTGTCTGGTCGTCCTGTATCAAAACACTATCTGTGTCATCCAGATTCGTCGATATGTCTTCTGATACCTCATAAAGAGTCTCCTCCTCCACTTCTATCCCTCCTTTCTGAAATGATTCTCTCTCCTTCTCAACCTCCTCTTCTTCACTGGAGCTGTCACCAGTGATTAAACAGCCAGGTTGTGTCCAGTCGTTCTCACTATTGCTGTCAGCATGTTCTGGTTGAAGGTCTGAATGGGAATGAAAGCCAATTCTGGACTTATCTCTGTCCCTCAGACTCAAGACCTATGACAATGACAACAAATCGTAATTAAAGAACTTGTTTTACATTCCTTGTCATTTCTCTCTGGTTTTCTTCTGGTGTAAAAACTGCAGTTTACTATTTTCTAAAAGAAAAAAAAGCATAATAAAATAAAAAATATTGCCCCTTCCTAAAAATCCATTTGATTTGCAGATTTAACATAAACTAGGATTTCTACATGCAAAAAAATTATGGAAGTGTTTATTATTAACCAATTTCCTCTATTTAAGACTATCCAACAGTCTAAATAGAGATGCCCAGACTTCCCTCTCCCTAGACACTTCCTCCAGCTCTTCTGGGGGAATACTGACTCGTTCCCAGGGCAGCTGGGAGACATAATCCCTCCAGCGTGTCCTAGGTCCTATGCCCGGAACACCTCCCCGGAAAGGCATGCAAGATCAAAATAATAATTACCCATTTTGATTTCATGGTGACTTTTAAATGCACTAACCTAAAGGATTATTATGGACACCATACTAATACTGTGTTTGACCCCCCTTTGCCTTCAGAACTGCCTTAATTCTACGTGGCATTGATTCAACAAGCTGCTGAAAGCATTCTTTAAAAATGTTGGACCATATTGATAGGATAGCATCTTGCAGTTGATGGAGATTTGTGGGATGCACATCCAGGGCACGAAGCTCCCGTTCCACCGCATCCCAAAGATGCTCTATTGGGTTTAGATCTGGTGACTGTGGGGGCCATTTTAGTACAGTGAACTCATTGTCATGTTCAAGAAACTAATTTGAAATTATTCAAGCTTTGTGACATGGTGCATTATCCTGCTGGCAGTAGCCATCAGAGGATGGGTACATGGTGGACATAAAGGGATGGACATGGTCAGAAACAATGCTCAGGTAGGCCGTGGCATTTAAACGATGCCCAATTGGCACTAAGGGGCCTAAAGTGTGCCAAGAAAACATCCCCACACCATTACACCACCACCACCAGCCTGCACAGTGGTAACAAGGCATGATGGATCCATGTTCTCATTCTGCTTATGCCAAATTCTGACTCTACCATCTGAATGTCTCAACAGAAATCGAGACTCATCAGACCAGGCAACATTTTTCCAGTCTTCAGCTGTCCAGTTTTTGTGAGCTTGTGCAAATTGTAGCGTCTTTTTCCTATTTGTAGTGGAAATGAGTGGTACCCGGTGGGGTCTTCTGCTGTTGTAGCCCATCCGCCTCAAGGTTGTGCGTGTTGTGGCTTCACAAATGCTTTGCTGCATACCTCAGTTGTAACGAGTGGTTATTTCAGTCAAAGTTGCTCTTCTATCAGCTTGAATCAGTCGGCCCATTCTCCTCTGACCTTTATCATCAATAAGGCATTTTCGCCCACAGGACTGCTATATACTGGATGTTTTTCCCTTTTCATACAATTCTTTGTAAACCCTAGAAATGGTTGTGCGTGAAAATCCAAGTAACTGAGCAGATTTTGAAATACTCAGACCGGCCCGTTTGGCACCAACAACCATAACACGCTCAAAATTGCTTAAATCACCTTTTCCATTCTGACATTCAGTTTGGAGTTCAGAAGATTGTCTTGACCAGGACCACACCCCTAAATGCATTGAAGCAACTACCATGTGATTGGTTGATTAGATAATGGCATTAATGAGAAATTGAACAGGTGTTCCTAATAATCCTTTAGGTGAGTGTATATTAGTTTGTTTATTTAAACTGTGTAATTCAAGACATATATCTTAAATGTAGGCATAAAAAGCCCTCATTATGCTGCTTCTCACATGTCTGACTTTGTCCAGTTCATCTCCCAGATGCTGATTGTGTTGGTTCAGCGTCTCCATCATGGTCTTCAGCTCAGTGCATTTGTCCTCCAATGAATCATGCTCCGACTGGGCTGCCACTCTCCACACCTGAAACTCTTTCTCCAGGAGCCTGATCATCACATACAAATACAATTGCAACACATACAAATATATACCAACACAAAAATGCAATTATTATAAATGAACATACACACACGTTCAAACATTTTCACCCGCACACACGGCACATCAAACTGGCCCACCATTTATCTCTCTGCAGATCCCTCATGGCCTTCTGGGTAACACTGAGGTCTTTTTGGAAATCCGCTGTTTCTTTCTACAACATCATAAACAAATATCCACAAGGTGATCATTTAGCATTATGATTATCTACAGAGTGCAACAAGTATTTTCTACCATAATTCTTTTCATAAATTAGACATGAAACAGAAATTGCAATGATATTTTCTTCCCTATTGTGATGTATGAGTATAACTTCTTGGAAGAGAAAAAAACAATAGGGTGGGACTTGATTTTGTTGTTTATTATTGGTGTGTTCTCCATTTGGAGATTTTGTCACCAAATTGTGTTACTTTCTCATATTTGCTGTAACATTTATTATTGTTTTGCGACAAGGAAAGATTATTTATTTGGGGCAATTAAACTCTGCCACTGGTTTGGCACACCCTGCCATGATATCCCGTTTGCGCTCAATCCTGCCATGAGATCCCGTCTGTCTGTCTGTGTGTGTGTGTGTGTGTGTGTGTGTGTGTGTGTGTGTGTGTGTGTGTGTGTGTGTGTGTGTGTGTGTCTGTCTGTCTGTCTGTATGTCTGTCTGTCTGTCTGTCTGTGTGTGTGTGTGTGTGTGTGTGTGTGTGTGTGTGTGTGTGTGTGTGTGTGTGTGTGTGTGTGTGTGTGTGTGTGTGTGTGTGTCTGTCTGTCTGTCTCTGTGTGTGTGTGTATGTGTGTCTGTCTGTCTGTCTGTCTATCTATCTGTCTGTGTGTGTGTGTGTGTGTGTGTGTGTGTGTGTGTGTGTGTGTGTGTGTGTGTGTGTGTGTGTGTCTGTCTGTCTGTCTGTCTGTCTGTCTGTCTGTGTGTGTGTGTGTGTGTGTGTGTGTGTCTGTCTGTCTATCTATCTATCTATCTATCTATTTATCTGTCTGTCTGTCTGTCTGTCTGTCTGTGTGTGTGTGTGTGTGTGTGTGTGTGTGTCTGTCTATCTATTTATCTGTCTGTCTGTCTGTCTGTCTCTGTGTGTGTGTGTGTGTGTGTGTGTGTGTGTGTGTGTGTGTGTGTGTGTGTGTGTGTGTGTGTGTGTGTGTGTGTGCGTGCGTGCGTGCGTGCGTGCGTGCGTGTGTGTGTGTTTTCCAGTGCTGTTTTGGAATGGGAGGTCACTCTATTGTGAAACATTGCAGGTAAGTTACCTGAGGAATCTCCATCTCTTCCGTCTGCAGGGCTTTAGACTCTACCGTAACCGCAGCAGGGGAGGCAGTCGCACTTGTTTCAGGAGCATTATGCATGTCTGGATCTGCCACAAACTGCGGCACAGGAGATGGGGCACTGCAGACACACAAACACGTGCAATAACATGTTTAATATATAGATTGATTTACACAAAAATATTATATATATATATATATATATATATATATATATATATATATATATATATATATATATATATATATATATATATATATATATATATATATATATATATATATATATATAGCTGAATTGACTGTATATATGTGTATTTTCCACTGCAGCACTCATATTTCCACAGTAAGTTTGATCAATTTTCTGTCATCTGTGAATTTGAAGCACATGCTAATTGCATTGCACTTGAAATTTATTTTACGGTAATGTTGAGGGCGAAGGCAAACATTAAGACTGTTTTATCTCTTTATCAGGTATGTTTTTTTTGTTTATTTTTTGACATTCATGTTGTTAAATCTTTACTTTATTGGTTTATTCCTCTGTTCCTCTCTTCCACTTGTGTTTGGATGGAAGAGAAATGCTGAGGGCGAATGCAAACATTGTAAAAGACTGTTTTATCTCTTTATCAGAGAGTAAGCAAAGAGTCGACCCAGTTGCCAACCTTCTATTTATTCAGTCCAAAGTAAACAGGCAACACAGACAACCAGTTACATATGCTATTAACATGTATCATTTGCTGTTTAAAGGTCTGTTCACTATTTATTTCCATTAAACAAAAACAAAAAATCTGCACCTGGACCCTTGTCTGGCTATCACCAGACCAAGTTTAATCTTTTAAGAGTGAGCATTGGTGTGGGGAGTCTTTTCTACTCCACAAGAAGAGGCGTGATCAACAGCATGGTTCAAATGACTCAGTGTACGCAACTGAATAGCCCTTCAACCAATCAGACCACAAGAGGCGTGATCGACAGGCATCGACCCATCGTTTCTCTGTCTGTCATCATGTTAAACTCACCAATAGCACGTCAGGTAGATAAGTCAGTCTGTGATTGGTTCCCACAACAGGGCAGAAGCAGTAGAAATGAATGTGCAGGTTTCCAGCCTGAGCTGCAGAGCGAGGCCGGGTTTACCCAGTTTACCTGGACCCTGCTCTCAGGGCTCTCTTCCTCTCTGCTGCTCTCCGGGTGTGTCGAGGTACCAAAGCGTGCCGAGCGCTGGAGGCCAGTGATGCCATTGATTCCTTCCAGGATGGCTGAACAAACCATAACACACATTATATAAAGCATACTTAACAGAGTATATGTGTGTTATATATACTGTTGTTGTTTTTACTGCACCATTATTCAAAGTCTGTCAGATGCTAATATATATGGAAGCTTGTTTCAACCCCAGAATAAAACATTTTAAAAGATAATTGTGACTTTTTATTGCATAATTGTCTGACTTTTCCCCCAGAATTGTTAGGTATACGCGCAATTGCAAGTTATAAAGTGAAATTCTGGTGTTATGTCATGCAGTTCTGGAAAAAAAAAGTCATAATTGTGCGATAAATAATTGCAGGAAACAAGCTTCCATATAAAATTGATAAATGCCTTAAAATTAAGATTCTCAATATTTTGTCGAAATAAATTAAAAATAAAAATAAAATCAACTGACATCCCTAGTTAAAGGAACTGTATGTAAGAAATGTATTTCAATTAATCATAAAATGGCCCTGATGTGTCACTAGACATTAAGTCATAAATCTTGTTAGTCATGAATCATGCATAAATCATGTTAATTTCAAATAATTATATCACTGCTGTTGATGATGTCATGTTGTGTTTTGGCCAGAAGCTCCACCCTCCACCTATCGACCAATCACAAAGTCAGTAGTGTTTTGGGATCCGGGTTGCCAGATCTGCTCTAGTTACCACAGCTGCAGACACAAACGTTTCTGCAGGATCCTGCAGCCAATCTGGCAACCTCGAGTCAGGGGGAGAGGGAGAGGGGATACACCTGCAGTACCAGTTTTGGCCACAATCTTACATACACTTCCTTTAATACATGTACAGTATGTAAAGTGTAAGTTTGCTTGTACACCTGAGTGCAATATTCCAGTACAGGATGGGAGGGCTTGTGTTTCCTGCTGCGTCCCTCAGTCAGAAAGCAGCTCTGGCACAGGTGTACGTTCAGGCATTTCAGACAGCGATACCTATGGGAAGGTCATACCAGATCATACCACATTCCAGTGTTATTTTAGTATTATTATTTATTTAATTATTATTTTTTATTTTTTTACTTTTATTTACATATTTTCAGTTTACATTTTTTGTAATTTTGCTATGTTTTTGTAAAAAATAAAAATAAAAAATAAATAAATTGTGTATTTTTATTTAGGTTGCATTTATTTTTGATAATAATAACCCTGAAACATAAACATTTCAACCAGAGCTGTGGGGCATTAAACCAGAGCCAGGATGTATAGACATAATATCATAAAACCCACCTGAGGCCGGTGATAGGAAAGGCTTTACAGACATGGCAGTGGACTCTGTGTTGAACAGCCTCACTCACTGAAATCCTGTAGAGAGTGGACAGCCATAACAGCAGACGTGGTTCTGACTGTAGCCAGCCAATAAAATGCTCTTCAGTCACATGTGCACTGATTACCTGTCAGAAAAAGAACACCTAATTTACAGGATTTGAGGCAGTTTACATAAGTGTGAGCAACGTATACTGTAGCTGGTATAGCTTAGTAGTGGTTAAAAATCTGGGCTGGCAAATGAAGGCTATACCTTTTAAGACCTACAAGGGAAATGTGTATTGTATGTTGCTTTGAATTAAAAAAGATTCTGAATCTTTTGAAACATTTAGATACCACAGCATGGTCCTCTTGCAAAGGACCACCTTTCTAAAATATAAATGCATTATGGTCAAAAGTTTGGAAACATTACCATGTTTTTGAAAGAAGTCTCTTAAACTAATCAAGCCTGAATTTATTTGATCACAAATACAAAAAAAAAATGGTAATATTGTGAAATATTATTACAAATTAAAAGAACAGTTTTACACTTTAAAATATAATTTATGCCTGTGATGGTAAAGCTGAATTTTCATTAGCCATTACTCCAGTCTTAAGTGTCACACGATCCTTCAGAAATCATATGAATAAAACGTTTGGGCTCAGTTTTTTAAAGAAATAAATACTTTTATTAAGAAAGGATGTGTTAAAATCTACTTTTTTTAAAGTGATAGTAAAGGTTTATATTGTTAGAAAAGATTCCCATTTTGAATTTTTAATAAATAAAGTTCTTTTGAATTTTTTATTCATGAATGAATCTTAAAATATTACGCAGCACGACTGTTTCCAACATTGATAATCAATCAGCATATTAGAATGATTTCTGAAGGATCATGTGACTGAAGTCTGGTGTATGATGCTAAAAATGAAGCTTTTCATCACAGGAATAAAATACAATTTTATAATGTAAAATTCAATAAAGTAAATTAAAAGTATAATGAAATAGCAAACAATTATTTTAAACTGTAATAATATTTTGCAATATTATTGTTTTTTTTCTGTTTTTTGGTCAAATAAATGCAGGCTTGATGAGCATAAGAGACTTCTTTAAAAAAAATTAATAATAGTAATTTTTCCAAACTTTTGGCCAGTACTGTATTTGCATGTATATATTGTGTGAAAGGATGTGCTGGGAGAATGTACAATACCCCTTTGAAGCAGGAGGACACTGCAGTTTCAGCATGGCCAAACACATGGTTTTCTTGAACCACTGCTGGAACCTTAACCAGACGATTTAGAAATGTGTTAGTATTTGTTAGAAGTGGCTCTTAATAATTGGATCAAACTCTGTTGGGTTTATTTCTCTCTCACATGGCTGAGGTCTTCTAGCAGGACTTTGAGTGCACTTCGACTGATGGAGTTATCCTGATTCCCGCTGTAGCTCTCCGCCAGTCGGAATAGAGCTGCAGAGACACAAGCACAGACTCTGAACTATGATCATAAACATGAATACATTCTGAAAGTTAGACAGACTCAGAATGCGTAATAAAAACCAAATGAATGTGGAACAGACCCCTCTGTTTAGCTGAGAGAGTGTCTCCACAGAGGGCGATCAGCGCGGCCTCCACAGACCTGAGCAGGATAACACCGGTTTGCTCTCTAAAACAAAGTAAACCTAAATTACATGCATAAATACAAAAACAGCTATATAATGTTGTAACCAATAGTCACCCTTCACCTGTCAAACAGTTTAAAGAGAAGCCTGGTGGTTTGAGCTGTGGCTTCAGGAACTGTCTGACCAGGAAGTTCATGTGAAATGTTCTGGAATAGCTCTTCTAGAAGCTGCCGTACATCTTCTTGAGCGAGACTAATCATTGGTTGCCCAGAACATAAAGCATTTAAAACTGGGTACAAGTCCTGCAGTGACACCAGGTGCACTGAAGTTGAAAAAGACAGTCACTAATGAGATTTATATATATATATATATATATATATATATATATTACGTTATATAAAAGCATTCTGTTGCAGTTAAACACAGAAGAACTTACTCTGACATAGTTTTTGTAATGATCGAAGCTTTAGAGCAGCTCGATACACTGCAGGACGAACCTCATTCAGATCTTCTATGGGAGAAATACATGAAATACCAAAACATGAACAGACTACAAAAGAGAATTCTAAATGTAACTGTATTTACTGCAAAACACAACTGGTTTCAAGAAATTGTCGGGATTTTGATCAATAAATGTAGTCTATTAAATGCACAACATATTATTGCATTGACCTGAATTTGAACCAATATTTCACAAAAGAGGATATCTGCAGAGAAAGAGATTCTATTGTAAACACAACACACACACACACACACACACACACACACACACACACACACACACACACACACACACACACACACAGGCCTAGCCTATAATAATTAATTAATACATTTATTATTTACAGATCCTCTCCGGCATTATTTATCATTCTTAATAGGCCTACGCCTACTTACACAATTTTTATATTTATTTTATTTTTTCATTTTCATCCTGAATTAATGTAAACGGGTACCAAACTTACCAATGCTATCCACATCCATAACAGTTCCCTGTTCAATAAAACCCTGCTTGTGGAGACAAAAAAATAATAATTTCATTGACCATCTAAACCACTTTTTATGTTCTACATTGTTTTCTTTGTGCGAAATTTTAGAAATGAATAGATTAATTTTGCAGGCTAAATATAGGTGCAGCACATAATGTTAACTGTCTGTGACCCACAAAAAACGGAATACAAAATAAAAATATGACTACTCATATAAAAGTTAGCTTGACCTCCAGAGGATGACTATCAATATTTTCCTTATTAACCGCTTTTATTTATAATTCCATAAACTGGATAATTCACAGAGGTCGACCCAACAGAAGAAAGACGAGGGAACCCCGAATATCTGGCATCCCTACACTCATTCATCCAGGCATGCGTGGCGTGGGTGGCTTCGAGTTCGCGAGGGAAACTAACCCACATCTGGTCTGACAAGAAGGTGGGTGTTTACTGTTTTACGTTAAATGTAAACGTAGGGGTACATAACAAATATCTCCAAGTGTCTATGCTATGGTAATAGTGGTAATACACATTAGATAGATCGATATTTGCGATTTGTACGTAGCCTATTGTATAAAGGGGGTGTAACGTTAAGTAGAAATCTGAAGCTAGTTTGAATGTTGCATTAAAGGGAAAATGAAAGCAAAGCACAATCAACCGAATTGATTGTATTCGTCAGAGAATCGTAAACCTAACGATTTGATATTAAAGTTATAAACACGTCATTGTAATTTTTAAATAGGCTAACGTTAAGCATTGTAATAAGTATCTATATCGAACTATGGATGAATCGATTTAAAACATAATAGTGAACTATTGCTCACCTGAACGCTGTAAAATGAAATTGTTTCCTTAATTGTGCGAACATCCAAAGTCCTTTGGAACTTTTAACCGTGCGTGCACAAGCTGCCTCTTACCTGGTTTCTGTTACTTGTTAATAATGTATGAACAGAGCTTTTATTTCACTTTGTCCATGTCAGTATAGTATTGACTATTATTATTAGGGTTACTGACTCTTTGTACCTTCTATATCTTATTGTATAGCATGTTTCTTTGCTTTGAAGTAAATATGAAACATTTTCTGAACATGCTCTGACATAAACATCTACGTTCTTCTTCTCTTCAGGACACCGGTTTTGATTTTGTACAATGGACAAACAATCCCTCCACAGAATTGTCCAAAATAAAGTCTTCCTCATTGAGACTTTATCTGTTGAATCCGAATTCATCTTGCAGCATGTGCACCAGGCTAAACTTATTGCTCAACGCGAATACAGGAACCTCAAAGATACTCCTGGAGGAGAGAAGAGAGCCATCAACCTACTTGACAAACTTGTGGGAAAGGGGGAGGAAACTTGTCGCCAATTCATAGACCTTTTAAAACAAAATGATATATTGGAAAATTTTCCAAAATTAAAGGATCATGCCATTTTTGATTCTCCAGAGCAGAAGGTGGCAGTGCAAGAGGTGACAGTGCAAGAGGTAACAGTGCAGATATTTGACGCTTATATATTCAGGTTGCTGTAAATGCTGCAGTCAAGTATGTTGTGTACCACTAATGTGTGTATATGTGCTTTTATTTCAGGTTGCGCAATACAAAATAGCACAAAATCCACGTGGTACCTGTGTAATCATCAATAATGTAAATTTTACGTCCATGCGTGAAAGAAGGGGATCAGATGTGGACTACAGTTTGTTTGTTTTTTAATTTTTGTATTGTATTTAGCATTAGATATTTTGGTAAAATATTTTTTTACTGTGTCCTTGTTACACGTTACTACACACTACACACACAAACATTCAGGAGCGCAGTTAACTTGAAAGCAGAAAACGCTGCTCCAAAACATTTATTTATGTGTCACTACACTACCATTATATTTATATATAATATATCACACAACGAGAGGGTAATTGATAAAAAAACATTTATTAATAATATTTATTGATATTTATAGTCATACATTTATAAATTATATTTATTTTGTCAATGTTTCTAATTATTATTTATTTATTATTATTTCTATGGATTAAGTTACTCATATTCTCTCTTTTCAACCCCAGAGTCTCTTGACAAAGTTTTCCGTTGGCTGGGGTTTGATGTGGTGGAGTACAAAAATAAAACTGCAGATGAAATGAAGAATCTCCTCAAGGCCCTGGGGAAGACAGTAGATGGAGACTGCTTTGTATGCTGTGTCCTTTCCCATGGAGTAAAAGAAGGAGTCTGTGGAACTGATGGCAATGTTGTTTCTGTTGATGAAATAAGGGAGCCTTTCACTGACTTGAACCTAGCCGGCAAGCCCAAACTGTTTTTTATACAGGCATGTCGTGGCAACAGAAATCAAAATCCTGTGAGAGTCCAAGCGGATGCTCCAGGAGATGGAGAGTCAGAGATGATGGAGGTGGATAGTGATGCTTTTGATATCACAATCCCAGCTGATGCGGATTTCCTCATTGCCCGGTCAACGACTGACGGTCACGTCTCTTACAGAAAGCCAGAAGAGGGCTCCTGGTTTATTCATTCACTTTGCCGAAACCTAGAGAAACATTGTCCACAGTAAGTTTGTAACATAAAGAATTTATGCGGCAGTTTTAAGTTCATTATGAAAATTTGAGTATACAAAGTAGAAAAAAGGATAAAGGAAAAACTATATTTATTGACATCAATCAGATGCACAAATGTATATATAGTATATATAGACTGAACTATATATACTATACTATATAAGACATTTTTATTTATTTTTATTTGTATGTCCCCAGGGGTACAGACATCCAGACAATCCTGCTTTGTGTGAATAATGAGGTTAGCCGTAAGGACAACAAATACAAACAAATGCCTGTACAAGAAGTCGCCATGAGAAAGAGACTGATCCTGCGGCCAGTGACCCCCTAAAAAGCTACATATGTGATGGCAAGATGGCTCGAGATGCCTTTTTTTAATAATCGTATTATGTCTTTTTAATATAAGATAATTTCTAAGAGAATCTCAAAAAAAGTTTATACAGCATGTTTACACTTCCATGTCTGCATCTATGTGAATGTTCTTAAATGACTTTTTGTTGTTGTTAAATCAGGAAAACAATTTTTTACTTTACTAAAGGGAATCATAAGCTATTTGAGATCATTTAGGTTTTCCAAGTTTTATAAGTACCTTTTTTTATAAACAGTGGTTAATTATTGTATTTTTGCAGATGTTTTTACATTGTATCCTATATAAATACACATCCAATTATTTTATAATAAATACAATTTAAATAGGGTGTATTACTGCAATATGGTGTATTATTGTATTGATATTATAATATTTTAATGTATAGGCCTACTCACATTTTTGGCCAGGATGCCAGGGTTACACCCCTAGGATATCCTAGGATTTTTTATGAACACAGAGAGTCAGGACCTCGGTTTAGAGTCTCATCCGAAGGAAGGTGCTCTTTGTCTGTATAGTGTCCCCATCACTATACTGTTAGGGCGTATAGGGCCCACACAGACTACAGGGTGAGCGCCCCCTGCTGGCCGAACTAACACCTCTACCAGCAGCAACCTGGTTTTCCCAGGTCACCCATCTTGGTACTGACCAGGCTCAGCCCTTACTAGCTTCAGTGGGAAACCAGTCTTGGGTTACAGGATGATATGGCTGCTGGCTAGGGACAGTTGATGCTCACTATGCTCTCTTACTGGAAATTATGTCACATTTCTGAAGCGCAACACATCAAATGCACAAGGCAACTAAAATATAATGAAACGTTATTTTATGTCAGCAAAAACACCACTTGAAATTATCTAGTTAATGTTTATAATTAATATTGTATTAATATGAATAAATATTTAAAAAGTCATGAACTGGCTTTTAAAAAATGTATACTGTTATCTGAGGTCAACTTATGATGTTTGCATGGTTTCTACGTTTAAAACAATGAATAATAAGCTATTTTCTAGCCTGATTTTGTATTAGTATTGCTTCATTCATTCATGTAATCTCATCCTGTCTGAAAATCCAGTCTCGTTTACAAACCAGGTGAATTGAAGCAAAAAAACATTCAATGTCTTCCCCACGTGAGCTGGATCTTCATTAAAAAATAAAGTTCAACAACACATTCCTAATATTAGAATCCGAAGGAAGCTTTTGCTGCGACTGTGTTCTTCAGCAACTAGGCACAGCGCAATAGCTTGCTGTCTTCGGCATATATTGCTGGGTAGTGCAATCTCTAAGTAGGTCCATGTAATTTATGTTAAATTTCTTACATGAGTTTGTGGGCGGGGCTACAGAATCAGGCCTTTGGGACAAAAGGAATTACATTTTTATTTGCTACACAACATTAAATAAAATACAATAAACTGTTTAAGCAAAGAGAATCACAAGTCATTTGAGACCAATTTGTTTTTCACTTTTTAATGACAATTAAGCACAGCCCTGTTATAAAAATCTCTCCAAAAGTATTACAGCGCGTCAATTCTATGAGGACCGCAATAACTGGGTGGTTTGCTAGAAGTCCCTCCCTCAGGTCAAAAGAATTTTGAAAAAAAAATCTGCGATAAAATGTGTTCTGGATAAATGTGTGTCCAGAAATGGGATGATAGTTTCATCCTTACATCTGCTATACAACACAATATTTTGTATTTTGTATCTACAGCAAAATAGAGAGCACTTTGGTGAGAACAAAACAAATATTGAATTACTACATTAGTCATTTCTTGCTACAAATGACATAAGTGGAAAATGTTATGATACATATAGAATATGCCGTCTTCAAAAATCAATCAGTTGAAGGTATCTTAAAAGAGACAGGAAGTGAAGCTAACATTAGATTCAGACGTGCCTTGATGACTTCCTGCCTTGAAATGTGTCCTACGAAGGCAGCATTTTCCAAGTTTCAGAAGCAGCCACAAAATGTGCAAAGCTGGGGTCCCTCCAGGACGGGTTTGAAAACCACTGGAGAGGATACGGCGTAGGTCAGACGCAGAAGTATAAATCAGCCTGAAAGATATACGATATATGGACACAAGATGGAGCCCCTGGAAGCAAGCCATTAGAAAAAGCAGCATTTGCTGTTTATTAATTTTTTGCGGCAATGTTGATATCCATACAGTCAGATTAATGCTGTTCACGTGGCTCCCAGGTCAAAAAAATAAAAAAATCAGTATAAATTCAGAAAAATCATATCCCTGAGTAGTTTTATCAAAACAACCAATATGACTCTTCTTTTATAAAAATGTAGCTGAAAAAATGAATTGCAGCCAATCAGGAAACTTGCTCCATGGGAAGGACCAGTATTTTGTTTAGAGTGTAACGAACCTCAGGCATCTGAATGATTTTGGAGCTTACTGCTCTATTCACCATTGTCAAAATTGAGAGCATATCTTCTTTGCTGTCAAAAAAGAAGAACAAACAAGTTACATAAGAAGGTTGGGGACACATCAATACATATTAGTGTTTATGAATGCAATATGGCCATATGCGTTCTCATCCTTTGATGGTGCTTTAAGTGATCAGACCACAATGTGTTTCCAAAGATGATAAACCTAAAATTGATTTTAACCAGATGCAAACCTTATCCAAATAAAGACCACAACTCACCGTGGACAGCCATTTTCCAGCTGCTTGCAGAGCTCCTGGATATAGATAGAGCCGTCTTTAGTGTGGCGAAAGGACTGGTAGTGCTCTACCGTGGCCATTCCGATCAGGAAATCAGCTTCTAAAGGTACAATGCGCAACGCAGGACTATAAGCATCTTCCATAAACGTTCCTTTTTCTGTGGTGCTCTCCTGTCCATCTGCCATCCAAACAGCTTGCTGGGCCTCATTCCCCTGACAGGCCTGAATAAAGAAAACCTTGGGCTTGCTTGCTAATGTGCGGCATTCAGCAAAAGGCTGTGTGAGTTCACGAATCAGAACTTGTTTTCCATCTATTCCCAGAACAGAGCCTTTCTCTCCATGGGAGAGGATACAGCAGACAAAAGCATCCATCTTAGAGTGATCCCTCTCAGCAAACTCCTTTATCACATTTAGCATATCCAAGGCTTGCAAATCGTCCCGCACCTCAACTTCGAATAACATTTTCTCAAACACTCTGGTAAGATTACCTAGGAGACAAAGTAAAGTCTTCAACATAAAAGCCATATTTGATATATTCAATGCCTATGTCATGAGTCAGCATGAACCGAAAGTTACGATTGACTTTTCTTCTCTATTGTGACGTATATCCGAATTTTTACAGCTTCTCGAACCAGAAAAATTTGCTATTGCTGTGATTTCATGTGAGTGACAGGTTGTCCCTGGATAACACGTTGTTGGAGGACAGAAGAGATGTTTTTTGATTAAAGATTATGTTATGTGTGTGTGTGTGTGTGTGTGTGTGTGTGTGTGTGTGTGTGTGTGTGTGTGTGCGCCTATGTGTATTACGGGGACATTTCACCTGAATACACGCCACATTATGAGGACATTTTGAATTATGAGGACAGGGCCGATGTCCTCATAATTCTAACAGTGTAGAAGTGTTTCTATACATAGGGGGAGCTAAAATCCAGAATTTCAGCTAAAGTCCTTATAATTCACATAGACCTGATTTTGTGTATCAGCTGTGTATCGAGACAGCGCCCCTGGACGTGGGTCTGCGGTACTGCACCCTGTCGGTACACGATCCGTTCCACCTGCACGATCCGTTCTACGCATGCGCATAATTACGTAGTAGAAAACGTCACGGTTTTCCTACACTATCGGTACAAATGAAACACTTGACGGCAAGGCGGCACAATTTGCGTCATATTTGTGTTACATTTAACAGCATGTCTATTTTGATGCTTTTAAATGTAACACAAAATAAATAGCAAAGGACGTGAGTCGTTACATGAACGTATGATCAACCGTCAAAGACGGTTTGTGCCGTTTTTTAAAATTAATATCTGCTAATAGTTAACCTTTAAATTGAGTAATTTTGTATTAGTATGGATCTATATAGGCTATCTATATAATCTAAATGAGGAAAATAATCCCTTCAATGTTGTTTACAGAAGACAAGGGACATAATACCCTACCGCATCTAGTGATATAGACTAGTTTATGTGAATATTAAACAGCAAAAAAAACTATTTATGCTACGAATCCTGAGTGTCCTCCTGACTCCTGTGTGTGTGGGTATGAATGGCGCTGATCCGCAGTTTACCTCAAACCCATAGGCCTACAAAGAATTGAGCTTGACAGTCGTGTGATTCATACGAGGACATAAACGCATGTCCGTCATCTCCAGACCCACTCTGAGAGTCACTTCATCTGTGTTTCACCGTTTCATTTGAGAAAACCCACCGTCATATCATAAACACGCAGAAACTAAAAGGTATATTCACGGCAACTCGTCAAAATGAAAGTTCGGTTTTACTTGAGAAATATATCACTGTTGTACTGTAGAATTTGTGGGAAATTTAATAGAAACTAAATTAAAATGAAAACAATAATAATATTGTTGTTTTATGAATTAATTAAGTTGCTATAACCTACTCTTTAATGGTAAATATTACAGCAAACAAACATCACAGACAATGGCAGACCAATGCAGCTCTTACATAATGTCAATAATACTTCTATAATGACTTGTGTAAAATTATTTTCAATGTTTGATGTTGACTGCTATGTGTAAATGACTTGAAAGAAGCATTTGTTCACACAGAAGTTTTATTTATGAGTACAAATACACACACACAGACACACACACACACACACACACACACACACACACACACACACACACATACCTCTCTCTCCCTCCGTCTCCCACACACACACTCTCTCCCTCTCACGCAGAGTGTGGGGTGCACAGTCACCCAGATACACCCACACTAACAAAATGTATATGGGTGACTGTGCACCCCAACTCCAGCATTTACTCTCAGGTTGAGGGTGTCTTTGCAAATTATCATGAATGTTTCCATGTCCTGGAGGTTTTCAAAAATAAACGTAAAAGGCTCCATGGCATCACAGTTCATCAACTCCAGCTCCCTCCATGCTTTCCTTCGTTCATCATGATCCATGGACATGTATTTTGGTTCTTGCACCTGGCCAGTGAAAAGCCCAACACTGTTCCTCACAATGTATTCTGCCTGGTACATATGTTTCAATGTGAGGGGCAGCTCCTCCACTTCTACTTGTTCCTCCTATGACAAAGTAAAATACCATTAATACAACATAAGATGTTTTGGGTCTTTCAAAAGGGGCCTTAAGACATATTTTCAGCATAAATTAAATAGTTATTAGTTATGGTTTTTTATGCTTTGTGAAATGATGCGAGCGTGCCCCAGTTCTATTTGGGACCATTTTACAGCAGGAGTTACACCTTCATCATGACTGCAAGTTTGCATGTGCAGTCGCAGCCTTTTGTTTTGTGCAAATGTAAGTTGTAATATTGTGTTTATATTGTGCAGGCCTATCTATAGCTGATTTATCTCATAAGGATGCATTTGGTTAATCATTAACGTTAGAGGCCGTAGTTAAAGCATGGTGGTGATCAGCTTCAGCTCCAACAGCAATGCACAGCTAATAATGACTATTATTGGGACTGTCATTTTACACAACATTAATGAGAACACTAGTGTAATAAAACATTGTGATTGTTAATTATTTGGGTTTATTTGCCGTGTGTTTCATTACGTTGATCCAGGAAGAGCACATGCACAACATGAGTCACGCATTCTGACTCGCGCATGTAACTTAGTTCAAGTGCACTTGTGCATTCGCATCAGATTGTGCTGAAGTAATTTGTAATATTACATTTATTTTGTAACGTTATATATGTGATGAATCAGGATGCGTTTCTTTTAGTGAAATAAAACGCACTAGCAAGTGGCTTCAGTCAGTGATGGCTACCGGTTTTCATTCAGTGCTTCTGCTTTAGCGCATACAGAGCAATGCATAATAACTATGATTGGGACGATCATATTATATACCAGAAATGAGAACACTATTTTAATAAATGGTTGTAAAGTCATTGGGTTAAGGTGCCGTGTTAAGAGCGTTCTAGGAGGAGCGTGTGTACGCGTCTCCCATTCTGAATATGAATATCAGCAACTCAATTCAAGTTCACTTGTGCATTCGCAAAATTTTGTGTAGATATAATTTGTAATATTTTGTTAACTTTATATAAATCTGATTAATCTCATATAGGAAGCTTTTTGTTTAGTTAAATAATGCGCTAACAAAGAGATTCAGTGCCTTACCTTGCCTAACTTACCGCTTTTAATTCAGCGCATCCGCTTCAGCTCGCGCAGTTCAAACAGCAACGCACTAGAGTGCGGATTGGGCCGCATTTTTCTGTCCGAGCCCGACCCGCGTCCCACAGACCAGTAACCGAACCCGACCCGAGCCCGACAGGCATTAAAATATTTATGTCCGAGCCCGACAGTTAAAATCAATTTTTTTCCCCCTCATATACTAATGACACGCACGTTTGTTTGTGTGGAAAGTCCGCTTTTATTAAGCAACTGTAAGGAAGGCATTCTGAAATGTTTAACGTTACAGACGAGCGCATCAGCACGCGCATGGGGCATCAAACCTCACACAGAGCCCAATCAAATAGCCAACTGAAATTAAATGAACAAAGGTCTGCTAAAAATGGCCCAAGCTAACAGAACAAAACATTAACGTAACACAATTGACATGCTTATTGAAATGAAAGTCATCTTACCAATTTTGCCCGACCCGAACCCGAACGTCATTTCTAAATATCTGTCCGAACCCGGCCCGACCCGTCGGAACCCGTCGGGCTCGGGTCGGGTATCCATCCTCTACAACGCACGACTAATAATAACTATGATTGGGACTGTCACATTACATAACATTAATGAAAACAATATTTTAATAAATCGTTTTGAATTAATTGGGTTGAGGTGACGCTTCAGCACGTTGTTCTTGGAAGTGCGTCCACACATTCTGAATAACAGATCTGAGGCGGGGTTCGTGTTGTATTACAGGTTATATTTGGTTATTAAATAAGTAATTTAATTAAATTATAAATCCATTTGACTGTTTGTTACGATCTTCTATTTTTGAATATATCACATGATGTAGCATGTTGTATACATCTATATAATGTATCCGTTTCAAGTTTTACATTTAATTCAGTAATTCACACACTTTTCCAAAATATTCTAATTTTTGGAGACCTACCTATATAGAATGCATACGTGGAAATGGTTGTCTGGTTAGTTTGGCCATACCTTGACTATTTGGGGTCGATAAAGGCTGTAAATAGGTGGTAGGGTGCCTGCCATCAGTTGTTCTGCCTCCTCTGTCCAGAAGGCAAAGCGCTGCCCTAAGTTCTGCCCATGCCTATTTAAAAGTATGGTACTGTTAATGCAGCACAATTGTAAAGCAGACATTGCAAGCAATGTTTTAGTGCTTGAAATGTGTCCTACCTTGCGATCGAGAATTTCTCCAGGATCTGGAGACACCACCACTTCCGAATAGATGGTATGTCAGTCTGTAATATACATGTAATATTGGAGTCTTGCATTGTTTGTTTATTAACATTCTTGGATACATACATTACATGAACTACAACTTACATCCAAAAAGTGAAACATGGCACCAGTACATGCAGAGGGCATACTGTTAAAGAGAAAAATAATGACTTTCTGTGATAGACAAACAATGTTTTTACAAAATGAATGCACTTTTTGTAACACATCACTTGAAGATATTAAACATTTATTTTTTGTATTGCCCTTTTTCTATTTCATTTTGGACTGACTTTAAAATAGATATTCCTAAAATTACTATTCCGCCCATTACTCCTAGCTGCTGCTACCCGTCTCCAGTCACTTACCTCTTATAGCAAAATGTTTAGCCATGCGTGAGACCTTCTTCTTCAACGCCGCATCCACTAGCCCGTAAACCAAATATCGCTGAACGGCATCGTAAAGGGCAAACTTCTCTGTTTTTCCTCTGAACTCCATTTTCATTCTATAAGAAAAAATATTTTTTTTCTGTCAGAAACCCTTCTCTGACACCAAATCCTGTCAGAAAATATTACATGCTACTGTCATTTCTTCACAACTTTATAAAAATCATGTATGCAATATGAAATAAGGTGAACAATTACTTTTAAAAAACAAATTTCTGTCAGAAACCCTTCTCTGACACCAAATCCTGTCAGAAAATATTACATGCTACTGTCATTTCTTCACAACTTTATAAAATCATGTAATCAATGTAACCTCTGTTGTCAGCGTCATCTAGGCCTTATCACTTTATTTTTATTAGATTTCTTTTTTAGTCGTGAAGTTAGTTATAATATTTAAACAGTTTGTGCAAAAATAAAAAGTTACTCACCTCTGGAAATAGGCTTACTTTGTTGCCGAGTTGTTGCTGAGTGGATGATTTGCGGGGGGCAGTGGTATTAAACTTGACAGCAGTCCAATCAGCCAATATCTCCAAGGCACATGATGACAAGATGGTAACCTCTGGCCAATGATTTTATGATTTTCAATGATTTGACCCCAAACCCTCCCACCGAGCTCATACTCATACATGCTCCACTCGCCCATAGTCATACTTTGTAATTAACAACAATAATAATAAACATTAAAAAAAAAAATCGCCCATAGTCTGCAGCCAGACGCTTCTCTTTTCTTTTGCTGTGAGTGAATGAAAGTCTCGTGGTATAAATATGCGCATGCGTGGAACAGATCGTGCAGTGTCGTAAATCGTTGCAAAACAGTATTTTCATTTGCGCATGCGCATTTTCTAAAGAGTCTACTACGCATGCGTAGAACGGATCGTGCAGGTGGAACGGATCGTGTACCGACACACCCCTCATAAATATTCACTCTCGTGTAAGGAATCGGAGCTTCTGATTGGCTGACCGCCTGAAGTCCTCATAATGTCGGAATTTCTCAGACCCAGTGTGTACATCTAGTTTCCTTATACAAGTGGATTTATGTAATTTACTCATTATTTAAGCATTATTGTCTACAATTGATGAACTGTCAAATATATTTTTTAACGTAGAGTGATCCCTCGATGAAATGTAATCCTTAAATATATTATAATATCATATAATCGGTTAATTTCCTGTTTGGACCGGATTGAAACCACCTGAGAAAACTTCTGTGATTTGGACCTGTTTGAAGCAACTATTAAAAGAAAGGTAAGTTAATCTGCTGTTTAATCGCTTGTGGCTCATTTTGGCTTGTTTGTGTGTGTTTTATAAGGTATTTTCTGCTCGTTTTACAGTCAGAAAGCAACTAGCACCTGATGCTAACGGGGCTAGCATAGAGTCATTCTGATCCCAGACTGTAAGGAGAGAATCAGAGATGCTTGTCATATTTAACTTGTTTTAGATTCCAATATAATTGTAAATAACTTATTTTGAGCACATACATCAGTCTAGCCATCGTAACAATGCGTTGTCATGACTACAATCTGTGAAGGGGATAAAGTATCCTGACATGCTACTGTAAATAGTACTGTAGTTTGATGTTAGCTCAGTTTAAAGTTACTATTATTATCATTTTTAAGAAACTAGGAAATCAATATATGCTTTTATTCCTCCTGAATGTAATAAAATATACTCTGTACCAATAGAACTGTAAGTATTAATGTTTATAATGAAAACAATCTTGCTGAATAATGTTAAATTAAATGCAATGGTCATAATTATAGATGTTTTTCTTTATGACAGCAGACACATCAGATAATGCGCTGGAGGAGGCTGTACAGTTTTCCCTTCAGAAGAGAGAATGGTCTGATAGAGCTAAGTTTAAGTGAAAATATTTTGTTTAATAAAGCTGTGCCAGATACATATGTTGTTTACAGTGATGTTTTTTTTCTGTTGTTCAGTTGTACTGAGTTTGAGAAGGCAGATTTCCTGCTGGAATACAGACGAGACTCATAAGCAAAGAAGAATGAGAGCGGAGGCAAAGAACATATCTTTATGACGCTCTGAAAGTGTTCATCTTTGAGCTTCATTATGATGGAAAACTCCTCTGGTAAGTGTTTGATGTGTATGTAAGTTTGTAATTATGGCCCTGTTTACAATAGGGATGCACCGATATGAACATTTTGCCCGATAATGATAATTATTTATATCAGAAAGCCGATAACCAATATATTGACCTATACCTAAATACAAATTTTTACATACTTTGAGCACCTGATTACAAAAACTAAAGGCTCACCATAAAAAAAAAGCCATATCCCAAACACTTTAACATAAATCAAACATATGGAGTACAGTTTGTACTAGTGTAAGATTCCTTAACTTTTAAAATTAGTTTTACACTCCTATGGCCAATTCTGTATAATAAAACAAATTGTACCACTTTACAATAAGGAACAAATGAGACCTCATTGTAAAGTGTTACCAAAAACACCCACTGCCTAACAACAACAAAAAAAAACCTAAATAATGCAAACAAGTCATTGGCCAGCATGAATTAGGCTATAAAGAATCAAAATGCATGTGCCATGGATAAGTCTCCACGTTGCTACCAGGTTATTTACTCAACAGAACACATCCTGTATACGATAATGCAGATATTTGAACAAAATCAACATGGTATTGCAACTTATATTTGCACAAAATCACACACAGATGATCTAAGTTATGTAGTCAGAATAGCGCTCTTCCTATGAAACACAACAACTAAACCCGAAGACTTTACAACTTATTACATTAGTGTATACTATTATAATGTAATATGACAACCCCAATCATATGTTATTAATGTTGTGCATTGCTACAGAGCGTGCGCTAAAGATTAAGATGATCACTCGTACAATGATGTGCTGCGGGTTATTAACTCAATGAAACACGCTATATTGCTTATATCTGCAAAAAATTACACAAATGCTCAAGTGAAGCTTTGACTAAGTTACATGCTAATCTGTGTAACTCCTGTTGTAGAATTGCCCTTCTGCAACAACACACTGAAACACAACAGCTAATCCCAAAGAATTAACAGCATTTTATTACAAGAGTGTTCTCAGTGTAATGTTATGTATAGGACAGTCCCAGTAGTTATTAATGTTGTGCATCACTGTTTGAGCAGTACGTGCTGAAGCTAAAGATGATCAACGGTACTATAAAGCGCTTTACTCCAACGTTAATTAACTCAACCAAACGCATCCTATAGAGCTCTGGAGGTCACGTGACCCATTCTGTTTTTTGGCAGGGAAGAACAGCCGGCGCCAGCTCGAGTTTCAAGGCAGTTCACTGCGCACTTTCATTCCAAAAGACATACGCTGCGTCCCAATTCGCCTACTTATACTACGTCCTAAAAGTATACTCTTTTTGTGAACAAAAGTATATACTTTTGAGTGTGTAGCAGAAGAGTATGCAAGTTTTGGGACATACTACTTTATTTTCTTTAACGGACTCTGTTGCTTAGTTATGTGCATCATATCACAGTTTAAACTGGCGTCAATCATCTTCACAGTTCAAATCCTCCACATTAATTTCCTGCCATATCGGAGAGAAATGTAAATACTGATAATTGATCACTCAAACCCCTTTATATAAACCTCTCTACTAGGGATGCTCATTTCGGTTAATTTTCCCGACCGACAAGCGATGCTTATTAATCGATTATTAACAGTTAACTGATAAGATTATAATATTGAATTAGCATTACATAAAAATACAACCGACGAGTATCTGTGACCCGTTAAAAATACTTTTTTCACGTTTTTATTTTATTGTGCAAACAGCAGAACACAGTACAGCTCAACAATAGAACCTAGATTCACACTAGAGCAGAGCCCGACTTTTTTACGCCCCTAGGGCCGGACTTCGGGCTAATTTTCACGTCATACCTAAATGTGGGCCAGGCTTCGGACCTTTTTAGGCTTCTCATTTGTTTTATATTTATTTGATTAATTAAAAGGAACAATGAGATGTGCTGCACTGGTGGAAACATCATGAGACCATGATAGCTTACTCGACTGTCAAGACATGCTCGCTCAGGGTTATAGAGTCCAGCGCCAGCAGCAGCGCGCGTTTCTTCAGCAGCTGCTAGAGTTAGGGCCTTTTTACAAATGATTTCTTCATTCATTTTCTCTGACCAGGTATCTTAAACCACGTGTAAATTTTACTCCTGGCAAATGGTTAAATAATAAACGTGTGTGAGAGCGTGTTATGGGCTATAGGTTGTAGTCAGATAGATATGATGGAGCTGGAACACGCATCGCCGCAAATGAGTAAAGCAAGCCAACGCAAATGGTCGTAGTCTAAGTCTTAGATGCTCAAAAACACAATCATCTTCAATAAAAATTGATAAATGATCTTACCAGTGCTTCGCTCTTTCATTTTGCGGTCTTTGAGCTGCTGAATAAAATGCATCTTGAATCTTTTGCTTTCGTTGCTGTGAACTCCGTTAAATATAGGCTATACCGCGGGAATTTAAGATCTGATTTATATTCATTTTGCAGAGGTGTAAGGTATAATACAAACTGCATGTTCTTTTATTTTTTTATTTGTTTAGATTGTTTAGCTCGTTTCGTTTGTGAGTGCCGTTGCGAGCAGCATCAGCCTGCCTCAGCTCGTCAAAAATGCCTTTTTAATGTGGAGGTAATATTATAGTAGGCTAAATTAACTAACATTGTGATACTTGAAGTGTTTTAAATCTATGGATTTTATTATAGGCAAGACAATTCAATAGTTGATTTGAGAGGCTAAATTGATTAAACATGCGGTTTACTCACTGTTGGCCACTGGCCGCTTGGTCGTCACTTAAAAAAATGTAAATTTTAATTTAACAAACAAAAAATTGCTCTAAACATTTTTCTAAATTAACTTAACAATGAAACGAAACAAAATATAACTACTTTGACATTAAAAACAAAACTGAACTATTTTAATGGCTGCAACAATGTAAGCTAATGTAAGCCCCCCCTTACATTACATTTAAAAAAAAGTGATTCCAATCATATCAAGCAATTCAAAACCATCATGATGAATACTGCGCATCTGAAGTGTCTCGGCTGAAGGAAAATTACATGATCTATCAGCTTATATATATCGGCATAATTTTCATATCGGATTGATAACGTTAACATTAATAATGTCCATTTATTGGATGATAACGATATGGTGGCAATAAATTGTGCATCCCTAATTTACACCTGGTATTAAGATGCGTTTTGGTCGATCGGATCTCGAGTAGATGAGGGACACACATTCCCGTTTACACTTGGTGTTTTAGTCAGTCTCTTTTATTCATTTTCAACCACTTCTGTCCTGATTTCTTCAAAGGGAGGGTGTATGGGTGAGTAAATGTATGGGCTTTTTCGGGTCTTTTGTTCTAATGGACAAAAATTATCTCACGCAATTTACACATGAACGTGACCGGAGACCAGCCGAACACTATGAATGTGTCAGAAATCAAGAAATGGTGAGAGAGAACATTGTGCTCTACGTTTTTTCTCTTGGGTAACTTGGGTAATTAGCTGACTGTCTTGCACACGTCCTGTAATGTTTACGCTAGGGATGAACTGATACCACTTTTCCAGAACGAACTTCCAACTTACCAATAGTACCAATAACTTGTATTTTCATTGCATTTTTCATTTTTAAAAATAATGAATAGAGAAACCAAAAGAATATGAATCAAATTGAGTTGGCTTAGCAAATAGATATCCTTCAGTTATTTGTATGCCTAATTATG
Organism: Pseudorasbora parva; assembly: GCF_024679245.1. Taxonomy (NCBI): domain Eukaryota; kingdom Metazoa; phylum Chordata; class Actinopteri; order Cypriniformes; family Gobionidae; genus Pseudorasbora; species Pseudorasbora parva. The sequence goes on along the minus strand of NC_090183.1, from coordinate 13,817,725 downwards.
CCTGTTAAACTGTATTATAGGAGCTACAGTTACTTCCACTGTTCATGCTATTGCTGTATCACAGGCCCGGCTCCAGCTTTGAGATGCAGGGTGGGCCCATTGAAATTCCTGGGGGCCAGACTTTATTTTAGACATTATTTTTCCCCATAACAACTTAATTTTATAACAAAAGAGGCAGGACTTGAAAGTAACTCCCTATATTTGCAGGGCTCAATATATATATATATATATATATATATATATATATATATATATATATATATATATATATATATATATATATATATATATATAGTACAGGCCAAAAGTTTGGACACATTACTATTTGTAATGTTTTTGAAAGAAGTTTCTTCTGCTCATCAACCCTGCATTTATTTGATCAAAAATACAGAAAAAAATTAATATTGTGATATATTATTACAATTTAAAATATTTGTTTTTCAATTTATTCTACTTTAAATGATGATTTATTTCTGTGATCAAAGCTGAATGTTCAGGATGGTTCCTCCAGTCTTCAGTGATCATGATCCTTCAGAAATCATTCTCAGATGAGGATTCATTAGGAGTGTTGGAAACAGTTCTGCTGACTAATATTATTTCATAACCTGTGGTATGTTTTTATAATACTTTGATGAATAAAAAGTAAAAAAATAAAAATAAAAAAAATAAGCAAATGTTTTAAAAATAGAAATCTTTTGTAACAACTGTATACAATACTGGTCAGTCATTTGGGGTCAGTCATTTTTTTATTTCTTTTTTTTAATAAATCAATAATTTTATTCAGCAAGGATGTGTTAAATTGATAAAAAGTGATAGTAAAGGAGATTTATATTATTTGAAAATATGTTTTTATTTTGAATAAATGCAGTTCTTTTGAACCTTTTATTCATCAAATATATTAGTCAGCAGAACTGTTTCCAACACTCATAATAAATCAGAATATTAGAATGATTTCTGAAGGATCATGATCACTGAAGACTGGAGAAACCATCCTGAAAAATCAGCTTTGATCACAGAAATAAATCAGCATTTAAAGTAGAATACATTGAAAAACAAATATTTTAAATTGTAATAATATATCACAATATTAATTTTTGTTCTGTATTTTTGATCAAATAAATGCAGGCTTGATGAGCAGAAGAAACTTCTTTCAAAAACATTACAAATAGTAACGTGTCCAAACTTTTGGCCTGTTTTGTAAATTTTTAAATAACCTTCAACTACAACATTATAGAGTAATACAAAATACACAAAAATTAAAATAAACTTAGAGGTTCCTAGGACAATTAATAGGAAACATGCCTAGTTGGGCTGTCGAAATTATTTGTTTTTTTGATGCATCGCAATGCAGACAAGGACGATTCGGTATCAGTTCAGTAATAGACCATAACCTATTATAATGTACTGACGCTTTTCTGCCATCATTTGTCGTGTATGTGCATTGTCGCGGTAGCATATAAAGGCAGAGGGAGGCGAGACACGAGTGTGAGTAGTTAAAAATGCTCCAACTATTTTAAAAGCAGACATCTGGGCACATTTCGGATTTTTTGAACAACCTGGTGAGCACGACCTGGAGAACACACGTGCTGTGTGTAAATTATGTCACGCACAAATAAAATGTGCATGGGGTAATACCACTAACTTGAGAAACCACGTCAGCCATTTTCATCGTGAGCTGTTAACGCCGGTCAGTGACAAGGTGGACCCAGCTCAGCCAAAAATCTAATTATATCAACGTTCGAGTTCTTAATGGGCCTGTTTACACCTGGTCATTTCATGCATTTTTACAGATTAGATATATCTGATTTATCAAAACGATTTATTTACATTTGGTCACAAAACGTTTTATGTTTATACATTTTGTTTCATATTTGATACATTCAAGAAGTGTGTTTTCTTTGAGCAGGTAAAATAAAAGGTTCAGTTCATATAACTGACTGACAAAATGATATACATGAGGAAGAAGTGCATCGTCAGTGCAGTGTGCTGAATCGTGTTATCGAACCGAATCGATGGCATGATAATCATAATCGAATCGAACCGAACCGTGAGACCAGTGTAGGTTCACACCCTTAATGCCTAGCCTAGTCAAAGACTCAAGAGAAGATCAAAACCCTAAAATAACTGATCAATAAAGTCAGAGGTGAACAGTATTTTTAAATGTATTAACTGTCATATCTGTGTCTTCTTATGTCAAATAAAAATTGTACATCTTATATTAAAATGTAATGTAACCTTCAACCTTTTTTTATTTGCATATACAATGTATTTTTAATCCAAATGTGTCCTGGTGAGTGGGTTAGCAGTCAAGAGCATGCAACAGAAGTCTGTGTAATTATGGGCCATAATTTTCAGCGATGTCTGAAAAACGTCAGCTCAATCCACTCTGCGTGTTTCGCTCATCAGCTTGTGCACAGCAGCTATAGTATGGATATTTAATTTTGTTTAATATTCTGTTAATTAGATGCATTTATTTCATCTTTCTCTGGTATTTTGGGCTGATACCGATACTGGTATCGAAGCATCTCTAGTTTCCACATTAGGTCATTCAGCGGAGAGCAGGCGGTCTTTTGTGACTGTTTGAACACATTCAACCACACAGACGTTACACTACGAAAGCAATCTGGTCGAATGAGTTTTCCAACTTCTGGAAGTGGTTGAAAGTTGACAAGCTCAAAATGTTTTAAACCCCATTTACACCTGTGTTGAGCATTATCCACTTTTGATCCGATCGTCCAAAACACATCTTAATACCAAACGCTATTAAACTATTAAATGATTGGTGATCACAAAGAATTTCATTCAATTTCAAATAGATTTTCATCACTGATATTGTCTTTTTTTGTGTCTAACAGGAATAAGAATTCTTAATTGAAAGTTGAATTGTCATTTATTTAGTGTTGATCAGCCCGAGATGACAGTTCCCTTTGGATGACTTGTAATCTCTGAACATATGAATCCAAACAACTGGATGAAGACGATCCGTGTGGATAGAAAAACTTCACGTTTGCCTATCTGCTGTAAGGAGCATCTGTCCTGGTGAAGATATCACACAATTACGGCGATTCTGAGTGGCCAAGGAAATGCACGGTACTGTAAACTTTACATAACCTATTTAGCATTTGTAAGATTATTTTAAAGATTCATATTATCCAAGGTAATGTTCCTGACTTTAAATGCATCACAGTATGTCAGGTGTGTGTGGCTTACACGTTTTGTGAGGACCTTATCATAAGATGATGTTCCTGATGTTTGGCCTGACTGAAGAACCTCAGTGTTGTGTGTGTGTGTGTGTGTGGCTTACACCTGGGTTATGAGGACACATGATTTATGAGGACATTATCATAAGATGATGTTCCTGATGTTTTAGTTGACTGAAGAACCTCAGTGTTGTGTGTGTGTGTGTGTGTGTGGCTTACACCTGGGTTATGAGGACACATGATTTATGAGGACATTATCATAAGATGATGTTCCTGATGTTTTAGTTGACTGAAGAACCTCAGTGTTGTGTGTGTGTGTGTGTGTGTGGCTTACACCTGGGTTAAGAGGACACATGATTTATAAGGACATTCTCATAAGATGATGTTCCTGATGTTTGGCCTGACTGAAGAACCTCAGTGTTGTGTGTGTGTGTGTGTGGCTTACACCTGGGTTATGAGGACACATGATTTATGAGGACATTATCATAAGATGATGTTCCTGATGTTTTAGTTGACTGAAGAACCCCAGTGTTGTGTGTGTGTGTGTGTGTGTGGCTTACACCTGGGTTATGAGGACACATGATTTATAAGGACATTCTCATAAGATGATGTTCCTGATGTTTGGCCTGACTGAAGAACCTCAGTGTTGTGTGTGTGTGTGTGTGGCTTACACCTGGGTTATGAGGACACATGATTTATGAGGACATTATCATAAGATGATGTTCCTGATGTTTGACTTGACTGAAGAACCTCAGTGGTGAGTGTGTGTGTGTTACTGTGACCTGATACGCTGAAAACACCAGATCAGAAGCTGTTTGCATGAGCAAAGTGTGCGCTTCTCTTTTACATAAATATGCAGAAACAGAATACTTATTTCATTTCAGCAATGTAAAAAATTTAATTTTTGGTTCATTATCAGTTTCATAATAAACCAAACATCTTTTTTTTACATTTTTCAGCATTCTCAGTTTCTTTGAAGTTGTGTTTTACTCAATTGCTTTGGCAAAGCATCTGTCAGTCAAACTAAAATCTGGTAAAATCGGGGCAGATTAGAATGTGGCGGGCCGCCGGACTATAGGTTAACGATAACTTTTACTACCTACTTCTGTTATGATCAGGGATAGGGTTAGCCAGACTAGAGGTTAACTATAATTTGTACTACCTACTTCTGTTATGATCAGGGTAAGGGTTAGCCAGACTATAGGTCTACTATAACCTTTACTACCTACTTCTGTTATGATCAGGGTCAGGGTTAGCCAGACTAGAGGTTAACTATAACTTTTACTACCTACTTCTGTCATGATCAGGGTTAGGGTTAGCCAGACTATAGGTCTACTATAACTTTTACTACCTACTTCTGTTATGATCAGGGTTAGGGTTAGCCAGACTAGAGGTTAACTATAACTTTTACTACCTACTTCTGTTATGATCAGGGTTAGGGTTAGCCAGACTAGAGGTTAACTATAACTTTTACTACCTACTTCTGTCATGATCAGGGTTAGGGTTAGCCAGACTAGAGGTTAACTATAACTTTTACTACCTACTTCTGTTATGATCAGGGTTAGGGTTAGACAGACTAGAGGTTAACTATAACTTTTACTACCTACTTCTGTTATGATCAGGGTCAGGGTTAGCCAGACTAGAGGTTAACTATAACTTTTACTACCTACTTCTGTTATGATCAGGGTCAGGGTTAGCCAGACTAGAGGTTAACTATAACTTTTACTACCTACTTCTGTCATGATCAGGGTTAGGGTTAGCCAGACTAGAGGTTAACTATAACTTTTACTACCTACTTCTGTTATGATCAGGGTCAGGGTTAGCCAGACTAGAGGTTAACTATAACTTTTACTACCTACTTCTGTCATGATCAGGGTTAGGGTTAGCCAGACTAGAGGTTAACTATAACTTTTACTACCTACTTCTGTTATGATCAGGGTTAGGGTTAGACAGACTAGAGGTTAACTATAACTTTTACTCCCTACTTCTGTTATGATCAGGGTTAGGGTTAGACAGACTAGAGGTTAACTATAACTTTTACTACCTACTTCTGTTATGATCAGGGTTAGGGTTAGCCAGACTAGAGGTTAACTATAATTTGTACTACCTACTTCTGTTATGATCAGGGTAAGGGTTAGCCAGACTATAGGTCTACTATAACTTTTACTACCTACTTCTGTTATGATCAGGGTTAGGGTTAGCCAGACTAGAGGTTAACTATAACTTTTACTACCTACTTCTGTTATGATCAGGGTTAGGGTTAGCCAGACTAGAGGTTAACTATAACTTTTACTACCTACTTCTGTTATGATCAGGGTTAGGGTTAGCCAGACTAGAGGTTAACTATAACTTTTACTACCTACTTCTGTTATGATCAGGGTTAGGGTTAGACAGACTAGAGGTTAACTATAACTTTTACTACCTACTTCTGTTATGATCAGGGTTAGGGTTAGACAGACTAGAGGTTAACTATAACTTTTACTCCCTACTTCTGTTATGATCAGGGTTAGGGTTAGACAGACTAGAGGTTAACTATAACGTTTACTACCTACTTCTGTTATGATCAGGGTTAGGGTTAGCCAGACTAGAGGTTAACTATAATTTGTACTACCTACTTCTGTTATGATCAGGGTAAGGGTTAGCCAGACTATAGGTCTACTATAACTTTTACTACCTACTTCTGTTATGATCAGGGTCAGGGTTAGCCAGACTAGAGGTTAACTATAACTTTTACTACCTACTTCTGTCATGATCAGGGTTAGGGTTAGCCAGACTAGAGGTTAACTATAACTTTTACTCCCTACTTCTGTTATGATCAGGGTTAGGGTTAGACAGACTAGAGGTTAACTATAACTTTTACTACCTACTTCTGTTATGATCAGGGTTAGGGTTAGCCAGACTAGAGGTTAACTATAACTTTTACTACCTACTTCTGTCATGATCAGGGTTAGGGTTAGCCAGACTATAGGTCTACTATAACTTTTACTGCCTACTTCTGTTATGATCAGGATTAGGATTAGACAGACTAGAGGTTAACTATAACTTTTACTACCTACTTCTGTCATGATCAGGGTTAGGGTTAGCCAGACTAGAGGTTAACTATAACTTTTACTACCTACTTCTGTCATGATCAGGGTTAGGGTTAGCCAGACTAGAGGTTAACTATAACTTTTACTACCTACTTCTGTTATGATCAGGGTTAGGGTTAGCCTAACTAGAGGTTAACAATAACTTTTACTACCTACTTCTGTTATGATCAGGGTTAGGGTTAGCCAGACTAGAGGTAAACTATAACTTTTACTACCTACTTCTGTTATGATCAGGGTTAGGGTTAGCCAGACTAGAGGTTAACTATAACTTTTACTACCTTCTTCTGTTATGATCAGGGTTAGGGTTAGCCAGACTAGAGGTTAACTATAACTTTTACTACCTACTTCTGTTATGATCAGGGTTAGGGTTAGCCAGACTAGAGGTTAACTCTAACTTTTACTACCTACTTCTGTTATGATCAGGATTAGGGTTAGCCAGACTAGAGGTAAACTATAACTTTTACTACCTACTTCTGTTATGATCAGGGTTAGGGTTAGACAGACTAGAGGTTAACTATAACTTTTACTCCCTACTTCTGTTATGATCAGGATTAGGGTTAGCCAGACTAGAGGTTAACAATAACTTTTACTACCTACTTCGGTTATGATCAGGGTTAGGGTTAGCCAGACTAGAGGTTAACTATAACTTTTACTACCTACTTCTGTCATGATCAGGGTTAGGGTTAGCCAGACTATAGGTCTACTATAACTTTTACTACCTACTTCTGTTATGATCAGGGTCAGGGTTAGCCAGACTAGAGGTTAACTATAACTTTTACTACCTACTTCTGTTATGATCAGGGTCAGGGTTAGCCAGACTAGAGGTTAACTATAACTTTTTACTACATATAATTAGGGTTAGGGTTAGCTTTTAACCAGGTATAACTTATCTACTGTATTGTTTGTATTCTCTTTCTATTATGTTTGTCTTCATGTGTATTGGACAGCACTTTGAGTCAACCATGAGTTGTGTTCAAGTGTGTTATTCCATATCCCCGTAATTACGTGTCCTCAAAACCCAGGTATAAGCCACACACACACACACAACACTGAGGTTCTTCAGTCAAGTCAAACATCAGGAACATCATCTTATGATAATGTCCTCATAAATCACGTGTCCTCACAACCCAGGTGTAAGCCACACACACACACACAACACTGAGGTTCTTCAGTCAACTAAAACATCAGGAACATCATCTTATGATAATGTCCTCATAAATCATGTGTCCTCATAACCCAGGTGTAAGCCACACACACACACACACAACACTGAGGTTCTTCAGTCAAGTCAAACATCAGGAACATCATCTTATGATGATGTCCTCATAAATCACGTGTCCTCACAACCCAGGTGTAAGCCACACACACACACAACACTGAGGTTCTTCAGTCAGGTCAAACATCAGAAACATCATCTTATGATAATGTCCTCATAAATCATGTGTCCTCATAACCCAGGTGTAAGCCACACACACACACACACAACACTGAGTTTCTTCAATTAAGTCAAACATCAGGAACATCATCTTATGATAATGTCCTCACAAATCATGTGTCCTCATAACCCAGGTGTAAGCCACACACACACACACACAAAACTGAGGTTCTTCAGTCAAGTCAGACATCAGGAACATCATCTTATGATAATGTCCTCATAAATCATGTGTCCTCATAACCCAGGTGTAAGCCACACACACACACACACACAACACTGAGGTTCTTTAGTCAAGTAAAACATCAGGAACATCATCTTATGAGAATGTCCTCATAAATCATGTGTCCTCATAACCCAGGTGTAAGCCACACACACACACTCTCACACACACACACAACACTGAGGTTCTTCAATCAAGTCAAACATCAGGAACATCATCTTATGATAATGTCCTCATAAATCATGTGTCCTCATAACCCAGGTGTAAGCCACACACACACACTCTCACACACACACACAACACTGAGGTTCTTCAATCAAGTCAAACATCAGGAACATCATCTTATGATAATGTCCTCACAAATCATGTGTCCTCACAACCCAGGTGTAAGCCACACACACACACACAACACTGAGGTTCTTCAGTCAGGCCAAACATCAGGAACATCATCTTATGATAATGTCCTCATAAATCATGTGTCCTCATAACCCAGGTGTAAGCCACACACACACACTCACACACACACAACACTGAGGTTCTTCAATCAAGTCAAACAGCAGGAACATCATCTTATGATAATGTCCTCATAAATCATGTGTCCTCATAACCCAGGTGTAAGCCACACACACACACACACACACACACACACACACAACACTGAGGTTCTTCAGTCAGGCCAAACATCAGGAACATCATCTTATGATAATGTCCTCATAAATCATGTGTCCTCATAACCCAGGTGTAAGCCACACACACACACACACACAACACTGGGGTTCTTCAGTCAGGCCAAACATCAGGAACATCATCTTATGATAATGTCCTTATAAATCATGTGTCCTCATAACCCAGGTGTAAGCCACACACGCATACACACACAAAACCGGGGTTCTTCAGTCAAGTCAAACATCAGGAACATCATCTTATGATAATGTCCTCATAAATCATGTGTCCTCATAACCCAGGTGTAAGCCACACACACACACACAAACTGAGGTTCTTCAGTCAAGTCAAACATCAGGAACATCATCTTATGATAATGTCCTCATAAATCATGTGTCCTCATAACCCAGGTGTAAGCCACACACACACACACAACACTGAGGTTCTTCAGTCAAGTCAAACATCAGGAACATCATCTTATGATAATGTCCTCATAAATCATGTGTCCTCATAACCCAGGTGTAAGCCACACACACACACATACACACACAACACTGAGGTTCTTCAGTCAAGTCAAACATCAGGAACATCATCTTATGATAATGTCCTCATAAATCATGTGTCCTCATAACCCAGGTGTAAGCCACACACACACACACAACACTGAGGTTCTTCAGTCAGGCCAAACATCAGGAACATCATCTTATGATAATGTCCTCATAAATCATGTGTCCTCATAACCCAGGTGTAAGCCACACACACACACTCACACACACACAACACTGAGGTTCTTCAATCAAGTCAAACAGCAGGAACATCATCTTATGATAATGTCCTCATAAATCATGTGTCCTCATAACCCAGGTGTAAGCCACACACACACACTCACACACACACAACACTGAGGTTCTTCAGTCAGGCCAAACATCAGGAACATCATCTTATGATAATGTCCTCATAAATCATGTGTCCTCATAACCCAGGTGTAAGCACCACACACACACACACAACACTGGGGTTCTTCAGTCAGGCCAAACATCAGGAACATCATCTTATGATAATGTCCTTATAAATCATGTGTCCTCATAACCCAGGTGTAAGCCACACACGCATACACACACAAAACCGGGGTTCTTCAGTCAAGTCAAACATCAGGAACATCATCTTATGATAATGTCCTCATAAATCATGTGTCCTCATAACCCAGGTGTAAGCCACACACACACACACACACAAACTGAGGTTCTTCAGTCAAGTCAAACATCAGGAACATCATCTTATGATAATGTCCTCATAAATCATGTGTCCTCATAACCCAGGTGTAAGCCACACACACACACACACAACACTGAGGTTCTTCAGTCAGGCCAAACATCAGGAACATCATCTTATGAGAATGTCCTCATAAATCATGTGTCCTCATAACCCAGGTGTAAGCCACACACACACACTCACACACACACAACACTGAGGTTCTTCAGTCAAGTCAAACAGCAGGAACATCATCTTATGATAATGTCCTCACAAAACACGTGTCCTCATAACCCAGGTGTAAGCCACACACACACACACACAACACTGAGGTTCTTCAGTCAGGCCAAACATCAGGAACATCATCTTATGAGAATGTCCTTATAAATCATGTGTCCTCACAACCCAGGTGTAAGCCACACACACACACACACACAACACTGAGGTTCTTCAGTCAGGCCAAACATCAGGAACATCATCTTATGATAATGTCCTCATAAATCATGTGTCCTCATAACCCAGGTGTAAGCCACACACACACACACACAACACTGGGGTTCTTCAGTCAGGCCAAACATCAGGAACATCATCTTATGATAATGTCCTTATAAATCATGTGTCCTCATAACCCAGGTGTAAGCCACACACGCATACACACACAAAACCGGGGTTCTTCAGTCAAGTCAAACATCAGGAACATCATCTTATGAGAATGTCCTCATAAATCATGTGTCATCATAACCCAGGTGTAAGCCACACACACACACTCACACACACACAACACTGAGGTTCTTCAATCAAGTCAAACATCAGGAACATCATCTTATGATAATGTCCTCATAAATCATGTGTCCTCATAACCCAGGTGTAAGCCACACACACACACACACAACACTGAGGTTCTTCAGTCAGGCCAAACATCAGGAACATCATCTTATGAGAATGTCCTTATAAATCATGTGTCCTCATAACCCAGGTGTAAGCCACACACACACACACACAACACTGAGGTTCTTCAGTCAACTAAAACATCAGGAACATCATCTTATGATAATGTCCTCATAAATCATGTGTCCTCTTAACCCATGAGTAAGCCACACACACACACAACACTGGGGTTCTTCAGTCAAGTCAAACATCAGGAACATCATCTTATGATAATGTCCTCATAAGTCACGTGTCCTCACAAAACACGTCCTCATAACCCAGGTGTAGGCCACACACACACACACACACACACACAACAAACACAAGTATTTAACAAACAGCAGCCCATCACTTTTGTCTCCGATTATTAATCAGTTCTAGACTAAAGATGAGGGTGAGGACAGTGGGACGAGTTGGGAGGAAAGGAAGTGGTTTTCACCCCATGGGTTAAATAATCTGTTTTCCTCTTTTGTAGGGATTCTTGAATCTTCTGAAGGGGCGAGGCAAGAAGAAAACGGCAGATATGGCCTCCAGCGGAGTCTGCAGAACTGAGCACAGTTCACCGGGTAAACTGCAGAGCGTCTGGCTTCAGCAAAACAGCGAGCCTTTGTCAGGAATCAGGGATTATCGCTTACATGAAACTTGCTAAATGTTTGGTAACACTTTATAATAATGTTCAGTTATAAGTCACTTATAAGTTATTAGATAATGATGAACTAATCATTTACAAAACATGACATTCATAAATGACTTAGTAGTATGCTAACATTTTATGACTGTTTTGTTAATTCAGTTATAAGTAATTTATAAGTTATTGGTTAATACATTCATTCATTTTTAGTGGAATGCTATACCATATATTCATATACAAGTGATGTGTATACAATTGTAGTGTACACTTTAGATTAGGGGATGCAGAAAGGGTTGTAAATGAGTTCCACATCACCTGTAGTAGGTGTTGAACACAAGTGTAAGTGCTGACCGGTGAGGGTTCGACCTCTGACACTTCTGCTCATCACCTGATGTGTGTGTCAGAGGACATTAAACCACTTCACATTATCCCAGATCCCACACAGAGGACTGCAGAGATTCAGAACACACTGCAGTCCCCTGACTGGAACAACTCTTCTCAATGATGCTGCTTTAGCATGTGTGTGCAGTTGAACACACACCAGCTGAAAACTTGGATTCATCAATACATTACTGATCATTTACTAATAGTCTGTTCATCATTTGTTCGAGATTAGCCATTGTTTGAGATGACACTAAAACAAGTTTGACATAAATACTCCAATAATGTTTAAGTGTTAATTATAGTACATCATCTAATAACTCAAACATCTACTATTGATCTGTTTTGATAATAAACAGCACATTTGTTAATGGTTAGCATATCACTTATTAATCATTAATGAATGTATAGTTATGTTTTGTAAATGATTTAGTTCATCATCTAAACTTATAACTGAACGTTATTATAAAGTGTTACCCATGTTTGTTTTTTCTTCTGTTGCCGCTGCTGTTTATTCTGTTTTGTTCAAATGTATGGCTATGTCTTAAACTTCTGTTGAAAGCTTTAAAGGGATGTTGAAATTGTCTGCCGAAGTGTTTTTTCTGTGCTATTGAACTCATGGCTACCGTCACCCGTCTGCTCACCCACATTCTTCAAAATATCTTCCTTTGTGTTCAGCAGAAGAAAGAAACTCATACAGGTTTAGAAAAAAACATGAGGGGGGACCCTTTCATTTATTTTCAGCAATTTTTGTTAATTATGTTTATGAGAGGTTTTAAGTATCTTGTGATTTATGTAATATTGTCAGGGCAACAGCTGTAATGTTGTAAACGAGCACTAATAAACTTCTTGTTCTCTGAAGGTGTGCACTGTCGTATGTCCTCATGTCTGTTTAAAGGTCATGTGATCACACAAATAGCAGTATAGTGTAAAAGACATAGTTGCATATTCAGATATCAGAATATCATAGTTTAGAATGGTTGTGTGTTGGGAGTATGACCCACAGGTGTGGATGTGTTTGCAGTCTCAGTACTGTGTTCATTTGTCCTCATAAATCAGGTGTGTCCTTTTAATGCACAATGCCTTCACGTTTGTGTTTGTGTATTGCAATGTCCCATTAATTCATGTTTGTCCCTCTAATACACATTAATGTCATTTATGTGTGTTGTGTATCCACTGTCCTTATAATTTCGTTTTTTGTCATAGGCGGGGCTTAGACACTTAATTATGTGTCCTCATAATTATGTATATTGTCAGGTGGTAATATTATAAGTTGTGTTGTGTGTATACAAATTCTGAAGAGAAATCTGTGTTGTTTGGCTCAAAACAAAATTTTTAATACCCTCCACATCACTGTAGAGCAAGTGGAAAGGGGTGTCCCTGTAATACACCAAAAAACTGGTTTGGGCTGAAGTGTCCTCATAAACCACATAAACCCGTATAGGTGTGTGTGTGTGTGTTTGTGTGTGTGTGTGTGTGTGTGTGTGTGTGTGTGTGTGTGTATTATATATGCATGAATTTAAAAAATAAAAACATGTGCATGGATAAATCATTTATAATACATTTCGCAATATTCCATAAAAACAAGATATGTCAATTTTGAGTTCATGGTGACTTTAAAGTAGGCCTACATATACAAATTTAGAAATTCTTATCCCTCAACCTCCCCAAAATACCTTTATCTTTGTCTGTGCCTGACCGGTTTCTAAGTGAAGTAGTTTCAAAGTTATAGTTGTTGATGATCAAACAATATCCATGAGGACTATTTGACATAGAATAGAATTCCTTCTGCCTTGTCACTGTGAAAATAAGGACATGTTTGTTGAAGGCTAGTCTTAGCTAATATTCTAGTAGTTTACTAACATAACACAGAAAAACACAGATGTAAATGACAAACCTGCATGCTTCTTTTTACGGTAATGGTCAGGAATATTGCTGTTTGGTTGAAGGGGCTTCCGCTTTCTTTTAAGTAAATTAGTCTTTTGAACACATTGGTATAGGTTTTCTTTGCTTCCCTATATGATAAAAAAACATACTACTAATAACATAATATATTAATGGTTCCGAAATATACATTTCTCAAAAGCATCTATAAATAACCGGATATTCCAAGTATTGGTTAAATGAAATTATTAGTAGGCTATTACTTGTGATTTCCTCCTTGCAGCCTTCTTTCTTTTTGATTTATCTGATGCTTTTTCCTTCTTTTGTTCATTCTTAGCCTGACTTAGCTGATCATTGTTGCTTGCAGTTTCATCCATCTAAGAGCAATTCAAAGAAAGAAATTCTGTGACATCCTCAGAATTTTTTTTTTTTTTTTAAATCAATAAACATTTAATACAGGGTCTTTAAATTGACCCGAAACATGTGAAACGTATTGCTATATCGATAATGCACTGTGCGCGGAAGCAGGAAGTTTTTCTTTTCGCGGGCTTTTGTGCAGTTACAAAAATATAGCCTAAACAGAAACTAATGAGTAGCTAAACAGTAAGCACTTACCTCTGTCAACTCGAAGACAATTGCTAAAGAAGAATTGGTTTGAGTAACAATGCAGATCTGTCAAGGAAATATATAGATTTTTGCAGGTGTTCTGTGGAAAAGTCAGCTTAGTGGATTGCGGAGAGACGGAGAGAGAGAGAGAGGAGAATCTCCGCCCTTCGAAAGAAAATTAAATGGCCAGAGAGAGGAGAATCTCCGCCCTTCGAAAGAAAATGTAATGGCCATCATTAAGAATATAATCGTGTTGTCAAGGGCAGGGATTTTTAAACGGTTTGATCAATGCCACACGTTTGTACAGTAAACGAAACAAACAAAAAACAAACATAATATAGGCTACTCATAAAAATACATATGTTTGCTGTCTGGAAAATAACTAAACTGACTAGACAACTTTCGATTTCTATGACACATAGAATGTGTGAGGGATGTCAAGATCCGAGGAGTCAGTAGAGCATTCTGAGATCAGGGAAAGGTGATGAAGAATAAATTGAGGGATATGGGGTAGCAGAATATCACATTAAAAGAGTTATTGAGTACAGAGCATAGGGCACAGACAAGAATTCTTATGAATTTCTTAAGAAGCTGGGGTTTTAATAGGATATGAAGCAACGAATTGAGGAGGGTTAAAATTATGAATGTTATTAATGAAGATATATTAGGATAGTAATGAGATGTGTGTGGGAATGTGTGAGGGAGAGATGGAGGGTGAGTGGGAAATTTTGTATGTAAGCCTATTCTCCGATCCACACTCCGGAGAAGATGGGGGTGGTAATGCACCAATAAGCTGGATGCCAACCGCAGTAAAAACTCTAAGAAGAAGAAGAACCTTTAGTCTACATTTGAAGCTTAAAAATAATAATAAACTAAAGAAACATTAATCTAAAAAGTAAAGACTAGTAATCAGAATTAAACGGCTGCAAATGCCAAATTGTGTAGCTTATAATTTAAATTATTATTAATCTCATATTATTTTATTTTATTTATTCTATTATGTATTTCCTAAATTCTTTTCATTTAGTTTTAACAAAAATGTTCTATAAATCATGAAACTCCTCTAACACCCCCTTGAGGCCATCTGACTGGGGGTTCCAGGGCTCCGAGAAAAGCCCCGGTCAAGATGTTGTGGATTGATAGACCTGTGTTTCTTCTAAACATAAAGGCTGTAGTGCTCTTCAGCAGGTGACTTCAAGGTTCAGGTATATCATGAAAACAGCTTTGAGAGAAATCAATGATTTCTCTTCCGGAAACCCGGTTTCAGAAAGACTTCCAAGGCACCATAACATGATGTCTTGATACACTACATTGCCAAAAGTTTTGGGACACCTGCCTTTACATGCACATGAATTTGAATGACATCCTATTCTTAATCTGTAGGGTTTAATATGGAGTTGGCCGACCTGTCGCAGCTATAACAGCTTCAACTCTTAGTTAGGAGTGTGTTGATGGGAATTTTTTACTTTCTAGAAGCGCATTTGTGAGGCCAGGCACTGATGTTGGACGAGAAGGCCTGGCTCGCAGTCTCCACTCTAATTCATCCCAAACATTTTCTATCAGGTTGAGGTCAGGACTCTGTGCAGGCCAGTCAACCTCATCACCAAACTTGCTCATCCTTTTCTTTATGGACATTGCTTTGTGCACTGGTGCGCAGTCACGTTGGAAAAGGAAGGGGCCATCCCCAAATTTAGTTTCCACAAAGTCCAGTGGCTGTTAACACCACTGCATCCGATGCTTTGCATTGCACTTGGTGATGTAAGGCTTGGATTAATTGCTTCCACTTTGTTATAATACCCCTAACAGTTGTCCGTGTAATTTTTAGTAGTGAGGAAATTTCACGAATGGACAGGTGGCAGCCTAGATGCTTGATTTTTTACACCTGTGGCCATGGACATGTTTGGAACACCTTAATTCAGTGATTTGGAGAGTCCCAATACTTTTGGCAATAAAGTGTCTTTACTGAATGCCATTATTATGTCTCAGTTCTCAGTTAGAACACAGAGGGTGAGCCTACTATTACTCCACCAAAACCTTATAGAAAACCTAAAAAAAATGTTTTAAATCAAAGTGATATGTTATTAAACATGCACTGTGTTTTCCAATCCGTATGGGATACCTGCATTGTTAAAAAAAAAAGTTGCAGTTCATCACAAGTTTGTTGCTTTTACATCTCAAGCGTAACATCTAAAAAAGGGGTGCATTAATCAAATAGTAATAGCACTTGAATACCACACAGAAAATACTATTATTTTCTATTATTTTAAATACTATAGCTGAACAACAAAGTTTTGTGTACATATGTGTAAGGCCTTAAAATGTCATTTGAGGAAACGGTCAATTCCAATAACAAAATAACTCTCCCTTCCCAAAACTTTTGTAAAAAAATAAAATAAATAATAATAATAATTACATGCAAAGTTTAAAAGATGCAATAAGGTTATAAGTATGCTACATCATTGCATAGGAGTGTAAAGTCAAGTTATTTTAATTCTGATCTTTTATAGGTCTATATATATATATATATATATATATATATATATATATATATATATATAAACACAATATTATATATATATATATATATATATATATATATATATATATATACACAAAAAATGATACGTTGGATTTACTTATTTTTTTATGTCAACAGGTTCCACGTAATTGAGTTATGTTGAATTGAATTAACTTTGTTCATTTCAGTAAACTTTTAATTTTACTTCGGTAAAATTAATTCAATGCCATTTAGTAAAATCAGGTTAGCATTCTTCATTTTGTCCAAAACTATTACGTTTAGTTACTCTGAAATGAATATAAAAAAACAAAACAAGTAGTGCAGTTTAATTGATTATTTTTATTTAGTGAAATGCTATTTTTTTTACAACATTTAGTAAACCTTTTACAATACAAGATTGTATTGGCTAGATGGTTTTGTTACATCCATGGCATGCCCAGTAGCGTTTTTTTTATTATTAAAACAAATTTAATTGTTATTAGCACATCCTCAACCCAAGCACACTTCACCACAATGGTAATGGTAGTTCATATTTTTGAGTGTGTACACACACACACACACACACACACACACATATACATACATACATATATATATATATATATATATATATATGGGGTTTCCAAAGAAAAAATATCTAAATAGTGATATAAAATCATATTTCCAAGGTCAGAATTGGTTATCATCTTGGAATTTAGACTCTCACAATTGCAATTACCTTTTTAAAAAAACAATCATGGAAAAAAAAACAGTTTGAACTAGTCTACTTAAATCTACACAACAAGGTCACAGAGTGTTTGGTTTTATGAGGCAAAACATTGACATAGTTTGCAGAGGAAATTAAATCATTTAAAAGAATGACATGTGCAAATGTTTAATTAGTTTATTCTTTTCTGTACATGTGCCACTTCTAACTATTTTAATCTCTTTAACAACTTCAGTATTCTCAGGGGATTTCAATTTTCATATCAAAAGATCTGCATTTACAACATCATTCAAAACTAAATAATTTAGACTGCTGGTATAAAATTACACTTTACATTAGTTTTAAAAATAATTGTGGACCATATTAAATTCTGTGCAGTAAACTTAAACTCAGTCTTATTTAATATCCAAGTCCAGACTCTGAGCGACAGCAAGATCAATATTATTCTATACCAAAATGCCTCAATCCTCCCTGATTATTATAGATTCTAAGTAACAGAATAATTTATCTGAAAGTCATCCAGCGTGAATCCAGGCTAAGAGTCATTCAGAAGCTTGAGTCCAAGGGAAGAACCAGCTTCTTGGTGAGGGTATATCGAGGTTCAGGCATCTGCTTGTAGCCTTTCAGAACTCTAATGCTCACTTCACGGTTTACCTTTGTAAGGATGGACAAGATATCCTCGTTTCTATCAGAAAAATCAGACAAGCAGACTTTACTCCATGGATTCATTTAAATGAAACCATCATGAAAAGTACACAGGAGCATTTTTTCCAGGGAGGAAAAAATGGAAAGGATTAGTCGATTTAAAGGATCAGTTCATTTCAAAATAAAGATTTCCTAATAATTTACACACCATCTCATCCAAAGTGTTCATCTTTCTTTTCTTCAGTCAAAAAGAAATGGGAGTATTCTGAGGAAAACATTCCAGGATTTTCTCCAAATAAAGGACTTTGATGGCATCAAACAGGTTGAAGGACCAAACCAATGCAGTTCCAAAGCGCTTTGAAGGGCTTCAAAGGGCTTCAAAATTTACAAAAGTATTTACTTTTTAACCAAAACTGCTCATCTTGCGCTGCTCCACGGATCACGTCGGAAAGGTCATGCTAGACGTAGGCAGAAGTACCGCCCCAAGTGAATGTGCAAACACTAATACAAATAACCTTTACCAAAAAAAACTAAACATGATTGTTGCGGGTGGGAGCAGGAGAAGGTAATGTATATTTTTGTGGGAGCGGGACAGAATCCTGCAGGAACCTGTTGGTTGCCATATAAGTCCACTACATGAAGAAAGATCCTGGAATTTTTCCTTGATTTTTTTATTTATTTTCGACTGAAAAAAGAGAGACATGAATCTTGGATAAATTATCAGGAAATATTAAAAAAAATACAAAATTTGAAGTGAACTTATTCTTTAAAGACACAAATAAGGAAGTATTTGACAAAAAAGGTGGTCAAATATAGACCAACATTTTTCTAAAGTAACACTGTGACAACTTTTGGAAGGTTTAGAAGGAGACTGGATCTCTATTGCCTCCATCAAAATGTATAATTACATTTTCTGTCCAGACCAAAATAAAGAAGACATAGCTAAGAACTAAACTACAATGGTAAACACCCTAAAACGGCTTAGAAAGAAAGGGAAACAAATCTAGTTTAGCGTGACAAGCTCTTTGAAACACTTTATGTTTGTGTGGTTTTGTAGTTTGTAAAAACATTATACTATTTTCTATATCTAAACTGTATTACAAGTAAAAAGTAAACAGTTTCTTACCCCTTAATAATCATGAATTATTAATCAAAATAGTGATTCATAAATATGGGATTCTAAAAACTCATAAATGTGGTATTGTAAAACCCCATGTGGTGGGGAGTCACATTACATTATATTTTGCATCATGAACTAACTTGTCTTGTTATAAAAACATCAAATTATTTTTTTTTTTAATATAATCATTTATCTTGACACATAGTAATGAGAGTCTGAAGTTTTTTTTCCAGCATGCCGATTGCACAACGTAATAATGATGTTTAATGATAGTTTAACGAAATTCTTTTTACGACTACACTGACATGCGATTAATCTGAAACAACAACAAAACAATCAACATCAATCATATTCTTTTAATAATGTACATCATATAAACGGTGTATTCCAGTCATTGTACACTACCATTCAAAAGTTTGGGGTCGCTCTTGCATACTCACCAAGGCTGCATTTATATGATTAAAAAACAAAAATATTGTGAAATATTACTGCAATTCTAAATATCTGTTAACTAAAAAGGAATACATTGCAAAGCTAAATTTTCAGCAGCCATTAATCCAGTCTAATCCAATCATTCTAATATGCCGATTTGATGCTCAAAAAATATTTCCTATTTTTATCAATGTTGAAAAAAGTTGTGCTGCTTGATATTTTTATGGAAACTGTGATGCATTTTTTCTGGATTTTGAATATAAAGTTCAAAAAGGACAGCATATATTTGAAATAGAAAGCTAAGATCATAATGTCTTTACTGTCTCTATTGTTTTATTGAATGTGTCTTTACTGAACCAAAATATGAATTTCTTTAAAAACAAAACAAAAAAACTGACCCCAAACTTTTGAATGGAAGTGTATGAATGAATACAATTTCTTAATATGCATAAATGAGTCAAACTAGTCTGGTCTGACTGGTGGAAACTAAAAGCTGCAAAGTAAAAATTACAGAACTGAAACATGAGTTTATACAGACCCAGCAAATGCACATCTGAGAAGTCACATGTACGGTATATTTTTCATTCAAGACATGAATGAGTCTACTATGTTTTCAACTCACCTTGGGCAGAGGCTTTTCAGCTGCTTGCAGAGCTCCTGGATATAGATAGAGCCGTATTTAGTGTGGCGAAAGGACTGGTAGTGCTCTACTGTGGCCATTCCGATCAGGAAATCAGCTTCTATAGGAACACTGTTCAACGCAGGAATATGAGCATCTTCCTCATATGTTTCTTCTTCTGTATCGTTCACTTCTCCATCAGCCGCCAATACACTGTTCTGGGCCTTGTTACCCTGACAGGCTTGAATGAAGAAAAGCTTGGGCTTGCACGCTAGTGTGTTGCATTCAGCAAAAGGCCGTGTGAGTTCACGGATTTCAATCGCTTTGCCATCTATGCCCAACACCGCACCTTTCTCTCCATGCGAGAGGACACAGCAGACAAAAGCGCCCATTTGAGTATGATCCTTCTTTGCAAACTTCATTATCACATCTTTTATATCTGAGGCTTCGAGATCATTCTGCACCTCAACCTCAAAATGCATTTTTTGAAACAACTTGACAAGATCATCTAGAGAAACAGAGAGAGAGAGAGAGAGAGAGAGAGAGAGAGAGAGAGAGAGAGAGAGAGAGAGAGAGAGAGAGAGAGAGAGAGAGAGAGAGAATTTAGAAGTCAGGATTTTAAGGAATACATATGATAAAAGGTTAATACCCAAAATACCTTTGTCCTTCTCAGTGCCTTTCCGGTTGCGGAATGAGGTCCTATTTTCAAAGTTGAAGTTGTTGATTATTAAACAATAACCAAGAGGCCGCTGAGTCATGGTATAATATTCATCTGACTACATGAATGCAAAGAAAAATCACATTAAAATGTATTAATTTTTTGATTTACATTTCACAAATAGCCAGTACACAACACATATACATATTGTAATCATAATAAATCGTTGTTAAATCATATTTGTATGGAAATTAACAGCCTTTGTTATTAGATTATGTGCTATGCCTTGATGAAAAAGTTCAGCTGCGGGACATTTATCAATCATACTGACCCTGATCCATAAACGAATCATAATTGATGTGAAATCCTGGATGTGTACTGATTTACCAATCTTCAAAATAATCTTTTGAAAACAGTGTTTCATGAAGCGCTAACATAAAGCAGCTCTTCACCAGGGTGCCAGAAGAACGCAGACAGAAGTGTTGCCCGCTGATCATTTGCTTGTAATTTACATAGGAGTATGAAACTATAAAACTATAGTAATGGTGCATTGCATTGTTTTGTCATTCAACTATAATTTAACAATAAACATAGTCAAGAATAAAAAGTAATTTGTCTTTTTTACCAAGGATGGAGTGTCTGAATCGGTGACAATTGTGCTAACAGAAGAGCCTCTCCTCCCTAAGGAAAAGCGTATAAGGTGAGAGATAGATACATTTAGAGAGACCATTAATGTTCAGCAATGTATAACATATATAACTCACGTCCATCCACTCGCTCGGTTTCCATTTGCTGTGTTGAAGGCAAGATGTGGAAGGAAGAGAAACCATTATTATGCATTAAATTGCAGTATATTTATCATTGCACTGTATCAGACTACAACTATTATTAACTGTAATTTTCAAAAGCTCTTCATTTCAAGAATGCTCATTTATGTGAAAATATTAATTGCAGATGTAAGCTGTAGATGTGTGGTTCTCAACAACCCCCAAAAAGGATTGCCAATCTATTGTGATAGGGTCCTGTACAGAAGGTTAAAAAACAACACTAAATTCAAATAATAAAATGCTAATTTTTTAGTTATGATAGCAAAAACAAAAAGGCTTGACTAAACTTAAAAGAGAAGAAACAACGCTTCCCACATAAAGGCTGTGTGTCCAATCAAACTCGGAATCTTGTCTCAAATCCATCTGTCACTTTTTGGCTATCACTAGACCAAGCTCAATTTAAGATTGAACATTGGTCTGGGGAGCCTGCTCTGTATTTTCTACTGCAAAAGGGGCGTGATCAACTGGCATTATTCAAATAACACAATTGGACAGTCCTTCAACCAATCAGACCACAAGAGGCATGATCAACAATCTGTCATCGTGTTAAACCCGCCCATAGCATGCCAGGGGGATAAGCCAGTCTGTGATTGGTTCCCGCGAAAGTGTAACAGAAGCAGTAGAAATTAATGTTCAGGTTTCCAGACTGAGTTGCCGGGCGAAATCAATTCTTGACTACAAGACTACTTTTTTAAGGACTACAACAAACGGCTGGTAGGGACTCTCTTTGCTCTTCTCCGAATGTGCAAATGTAATTACAACCATTCAGAATTTTTTTTAGCCAATCACCATTAAGTATTTAATTTCCAACGCTCAGAGCATTGAGTAAATATTAATAGCAGAGGAGGCTGGCCTCCCTTGGTATATCCACCAATCATCAGAGACATTAATTATGACATTGGTTTGAAATGCTACTGTTGAAAATGTACCGGTACCTTAATTATGGTGAATAGAGATATTCAAAAACCAAGCTATCATTTGAACAGCAGCTACAAATTAAAAATGAAGGAAGATGACCCCACGCCTAAGTGGGATATAGGCTAAAGCAATCCGCCTATACAACCAAATGTGCTCTTTTTAACAGAGACATGTAAAGGGAAATTATATTTATATTGTCTTGCTGTATGTAATTTTTTTTTTTTTTTACAATTTTCTGTCTAAACATGAACAAATGAACCATTTTAAAGCAGTTATGCAAAATAAATAAACCAGTAAATCCTCAGCAGGGGATCCCAGACCACTTTAAAACCCACCAACCACCGCAGACCCAGATAATCACATCATGAGAATGATTTGTGTTTTACTATGTAAAAATTGTAATGGTATAGTTTTCCCCCCAAAATTACAATTTTGTCATTACTTAATCATCCTCCCATATTCCAAACCTGTATGAAGATATTTGAAAGAATTTTGGCAGTAGTAAACACTTGGTATTTTTTTCTATGGAAGTCAATGGCTACTGTCAACTGATTACAACATTCTTTAAAATATATTGTTTTGTGTTCAACAGATGAAAGAAACTCATACAGGTTTGAAACAATTTGAGGTTTAGTAATTTCGTTTTTGAGTTAACTATCCCTTTAAAGCAAAGATCAGGCTTACTTACATTGAGTAAAGACAGTTGTTCATTATTAGACATTTCCTGTAGAGGGAGTCTGCTTTCTATTAGACAAAATTAATAGAAAAAAAACTGCTGTAAACGTTTGGATAAATATGAAGAGCAGATATAGATAATTCATTTAATTTGATCAGTAACCTTGTTCTGGGTGCATATTCTTGAAGTTCTCTATCCTGTAGGCCAGCTGTCTGTCACATTTCTCTAGAACATCGTAAAGTTCATTGAGGTTGTCTTTCCCAAGCCTCTGTTGCTTTTCCATCTCAATCAGAACATCTAGAAATGACTGTATGTTTCAAATAAAATAACAGATTAAAGGGCAATGCATAATTACTGTAAATAATAGACAAAGAATTTAGAATAAATAACAACTATTTTTTTAAATAAATAAAATGGAAAAATAATAGTTTGTTAATTAACAAAGCTAGTTTTTGCAGTCAAAGTAGTTCTTTATCAGCAATTGCATATTCCACTTACACGATCATTTATTATTTGTGTGCAATCTGCACTAACATTATAACTTTAAGGCTCAAAATAAAACTCACAGCAGATGGTCCAAGTTTTGCTTTTGGAAGTTCCAAAAGGAACTTGACTGAGCGAAGGTTTTCTTCTGTCATGTCCTCGGATATTATAAATAGCATTTTTCTGATGAGAAGAGAGAGTGAAACAAAACAAGACATTGTGAAATTGAACATTTGAAAACAGTAGAGTAAGAACAAGCAGCATTTTCCATGAAAACTATTTGATACTGATAGTGTTCTTCTTTGGATCTTGTTTTTCCCCGTCAGTGTGCTTCTCTCTCAGACAGTTAGGGGATGGTAGTGATAGCAGTAGTCTTCATACCTGTAGGCTGACACACGTTTTGACAGGTTTCTTTTCACTTCCTCTTTCGATGTTTTCAGGATTTCAAGCAAGTCAATGCGCCCAATTGTGAACAGAAGCTCAGGGATGAGTAGTCCGTCTTCAAGCAGTAATTGCTCATCCAGTCGCTGGAACAAGTCTTTGGCATCTATCACCATCTCCAAATGCTTTTTGGGAATCATATCTATGCACAGAAACTTCAACTGGTCCACATCTGTACTTGTCAGGTTCTGGTCAATTTTATGACACGTCTGAGGATTCATATTCTGCTGCATATAAATGTAAAAAAAGTCAATTAAATAAAGCAAAAAACATTTTAAACAGCCTAAGAAAGCCCATACTTTGTGACAGGACCACAAGGTCTCTTACAGAAAAAAACTGGCGCAACGATGATGTCGGGGTAGCATAAGCATTTGAACTGCGAAAAGGCGTTACACTTTCTTCGTAAGTTGAATACGCAAGACAGTCTTCCGGAAGTTAGATAATTTCCTTCATAAAGTTATAAATATGGATTTCTTACACATCCCATCGATTCCCTTCTGAAGGACTTTATTAACCCCCTGGAGCCATTTGGATTACTTTTATAATGGATGGATGCACTTTTTTGGGCTTCAAATTTTGGGCTGCCATTCACTTCCATTATAATGTTTGGATTAGCCAAGACATTTTTTTAAATAACTCTGATTGTATTCATCTGAAAGAAGAATGTCATATACACCTAGGATTTGAACTATTCCTTTAATAATTGATTCTATTCAAAGTCTGTGAACATTTACACAAGTAAATTGTTTTCATAGCTTACATCTACACAGGAACTCGGAAAAACACAGTTTCCATATTTTATGGAAGTCCTAATAGCATGCAGCATTTAATAATATATATATATATATATATATATATATATATATATATATATATATATATATATATATATATATAGTGAGGAAAATAAGTATTTGAACACCCTGATATTTTGCAAGTTCTCCCACTTGGAAATCATCGAGGGGTCTGAAATTTATAGGTGGTATATAATCTAAAAAAAAATCCAGAAATCACAATGTATGATTTTTAAACTATTTATTTATATGATACAGCTGCAAATAAGTATTTGAACACCTGTCTATCAGCTCAGGGCTGGACTGGGGCTAAAATTCTGCTCTGGCATACCCAGCATATCCGCCCCATGAGTTCCCCGTGAGTGTTTTTGCTGGGGTTGGGGCCTTAAATTGGAGTATATAAATAAAAATAGGACAAGGACAAATAATGATAGATATTATCGAATTTGCTACAAATTCAGATAAACTTAATATTGCTTTTTTTGTCACACAGAAATGCGTTTGGCAGTAAAGCACTGATGATTTTGAGCTAGGATGCAGTAAAGTAAATTTACTTCTTTTAAATGCTGTCATTTACTCACTCTCGTGTCATTCCAAACCTGTATCTGTGAAACACAAAATAAGATGTTTTGAAGAATGTTGGCAATCAAGCCATTTTGGTTAGGCTACCATTTGAAATAAATTCATGTAGGTTTGGAATGACATTAGGGTGAGTAAATGATCACATTTTTGGGTTGAACAATCATATTTTTCAAGAGTTAACACACTGTAAGTAAGTTAAGTAAGACACTGATATCTATCTTTCATGAGGCTATTAAATTTCATTAAATCTATTAAAAAAGTTAATAAAACTTTTAAAGAGGAAAAAAAAGCTTTGTCCTTAATTCATGGGATCCAGACTTTAAAACTGTTTTATAGACTATAGTTTAACTGTAGGCCAGTTTCATGTAAATGTAAGATCATGGTAGTCACAGGGTAAAAAACATAGACTGTAAAAACCTTGCTCCTCATTATATGCCTATATGGTTTCTAAAACATATATAATAAACTATTATATTTGTAAGTAAATAAAAATGTAAACACCTGTAGAAAATACAAAAACAGCCTCTATAAAAGTGATTTATATTCTGCCATATTAAATGGTAAATGGACTGCATTTATATAGCGCTTTTATCCAAAGCACTTTACATTTTGCCTCACATACACCCATTCATACACCGACGGCGATGTCAGCCATGTAAGGCGCCATCCAGCTCGTCGGGAGCAGCTGGGGTTAGGTTTCTTGCTCATGGACACTTCGACACTTGGTCAGTAGGAACCGGGGATTGAACCACCAACCTTCTGGTTTGTAGACAACCTACATGAACCACTGAGCCACTGCCGCCCCATATTTATATTACATTAAACTATGTAATATAGCAGCATTTTTAATAAATGTTTCTTCCAAAACACCATATTTCTTTGCTGTTAGCTGCAATGTAAATTGTGGTTCTGCTAAAGTGAAACGTTTGTTGTGTAATGCCGTTTTCCACTTTACCTCGTAATGAATAAATGCTCGCGGCTGTTTTCAGCTGATTCAACACAGCAACTGTTTCCATATCACACGATTGTATAAAAGAAAATAAGTCAAAGTGCCGTTCATAGAGCAGTATTTAAACGCAGCGTAGCCTACGTTTGTCAGCAGCTGTGCTGTGTGGATATTCGGCTTTGCAGTTCCATGCGCTCAAATAATAAATAAATGAATAGAAAAAAGCACCTAATATGGAGGGGAGGTCTCTCACGCGTCGGCTTGTCAGTTCAAAAAACAAACCAATTGGCCGCTGTCGCTGCATGTTGTCAGTGGTACAAAAAAATAAAATAATTAAAAACACTATACCGGCCCCAAAGTGCGTCGGCCCACCGGGCAAATGCCCGGTATGCCAGATTACCAGTCCAGCCCTGTATAAGCTAGAATTCTGACCCTCAAAGACCTGTTAGTCTGCCTTTAAAATTTCCTCCTCCACTCCATTTATTATCCTAAATTAGATGCACCTGTTTGAGGTCGTTAGCTGCATAAAGACACCTGTCCACCTCATACAATCAGTAAGAATCCAAATACTAACATGGCCAAGACCAAAGAGCTGTCCAAAGACACTAGAGACAAAATTGTACACCTCCACAAGGCTGGAAATGGCTATGGGGAAACTGCCAAGGGGTTTGGTGAAAAAAGGTCCACTGTTGGAGCAATCATTAGAAAATGGAAGAAGCTAAACATCAATCTCCCATGGAAGGTCCCCCTGCTTAAACCAGCACATGTCCAGGCCTGTCTTAAGTTTGCCAATGACCATTTGGATTATCCAGAGGAGTCATGAGAGAAAGTCATGTGGTCAGATGAGACCAAAATATAACTTTTTGGTCATAATTCCACTAAACGTGTTTGGAGGAAGAAGAATGATGAGTACCATTCCAAGAACAACATCCCTACTGTGAAGCATGGGGGTGGTAGCATTATGATTTGGGGGTGTTTTTCTGCACATGGGACAGGGTGACTGCACTGTAGTAAGGAGAGGATGACCGGGGCCATGTATTGCTAGATTTTCGGGAACAACCTCCTTCCCTCAGTTAGAGCAATGATTGAAAAAAAGATTATTTTTAGATTATGTCTCTCACAATGGACATGCACCTACGATGACAATTTCAGACCCCTCCATGATTTTAAAACTTGCAAAAAAGCAGGGTGTATTAGAAACAAACAATATTGAAGTCTCTGCAGTCACAGCTTTAACACGTCAACGTCATCCCAGTGTGGTAGTTTCTGCAAATAGTTGTGGGATAAATCTTGCCCTTTTTTAAATTTATTAAGGGAACTACATTTGATTAAAAATAATAATAATAAATTGCTCCACTGTACAACAATAATGAAAATTGTTGTGTATTTTGTTAATTCAATTTTGTATTCTTTTATGTCTGATGGTTGACAAGTGCTCTCAAAAAGTATGTATAATGTGATTTAATGTCTTTTTGTTTTGTTTTTGCATATAGGGAATTATTCTAATACGGTTTCATGGGCCCATTTGCATATAAGTATATTTTGCCCTAGCTGAACCTTTGTCAACTCCATTCAGTATTTAACAATGTCAGGTTAAGGTTTATGTTAATTTTGAAAGATGTTATTCTTTTTCAATGTAAAATGTTTAAAACATCAAAGGCACTACATGATATGATTTCTTAATAATTACCTAAGGACATCGGTGATATGTTTAATATTAATATTAAAAGAGGGAGGAGATTTAAGGAATTTAGGAACTGGGTTGTTCATAATAGTGATGACTATGCACAAAACAATGTATTTTTATGACTTAGCTCCTTTACTGAACACCAGTATTACATAACTGAAGACTTTACACTGTTTTTGAATAGATTAAATTAGCATGCTTTTTAGTGTGTCTGACAGAGTTGACAAAAATTAAGTTATGAAGTGAATAAATACATTTTTAGAATTTGTTTTTTTAAATAAGCCTTTTCATGGCTCATTATCTGAGACGTCTACAAAAATTCCAATTTTATTTATCAATTGTTACTTTTTATTTTTTAACATCTTCTAAAAACTGTTTTGCCCCTAATCTTAAGAATCAGTAAATTATTTTTTCGTGATCTTATTTGCGATGACGAGAAAACGTACTCGGTTACTTTCGTAACCTCGGTTCCCTGAGAGAGAGGAACGAGTATTACGTATGGGGAAAAACTCCTTTTCTCGAGAATGTGAAGCAAAACTTTTAATAAAGGTATCTATGTAAAGCGCAGTGAGCTGCACGGCCATAGCCCAGCGCGAGGAGCGCTCTGATTGGCCGGGCTGCGGCAACTGCAGGAACCTATGGTGAGGCGGCTGAGAGGAACGAACCAATGGGGGGCGTTCCAGAAGCCCGCCGAAAAAGGTGCTTATATTTGCATACAGGAGGCTATATAAGACCCTAATTCGCCATAGGTGTCAGGTTTTAAGATCGACTGAAGCGATACCTGAGAAGCATAAACACGGCACGGAACGTAATACTCGTTCCTCTCTCTCAGGGAACCGAGGTTACGAAAGTAACCGAGTACGTTCCCTTTCGAGAGAGGTTCCTCGTATTACGTATGGGAACACAATGTAAAGCGCCGTGTGTGCTGACTGACCCAGTATACCCAAAGCACATGTTATAAACCCCCGAGACACCGACAGAGGCGGCTTATAAGGGGAATGAAGAACCGGAAGAGTCGGTTCGTTTGAACAGCTGATCGGACATAGTCGGATCTTATGATGAATGAATAGTGCTTAAGGACTAATGTGTACAGGCCAAAATGTAAGGCAATCTGTTTGCCAGGGTCAAGATAGAGCCTAGATGGAGAGAAGCCCTGCTTGTAGAGCTGGAACCTCCAACTTGTAGAATCTGATAAAAGTGGACGGAGAGGCCCAGCCTGCCGCCGCACAGATATCTTCCAAAGAAATGTCACACGACCAAGCCCAAGATGAGGCCATGCCTCTAGAGGAGTGGGCTTAAATGCCTGTAGGACAGGTTAGGTCCTGGACCTATATGCTAGTGGGACTGCATCCACTATCCAGTGTGAGAGACTGTTTCATGACAGCACAAACTTTAGTGCGGCCACCGAAGCAATGAAGAGCTGATCCGACTGCCTGAAGGGGGCGGAGCGCTCTAGATACAATCTCAATGCTCTGACTGGGCAGAATATGTTTGCGTCTTATTTTCTCTGAGACGCGGGTTAAGCAGTGCAAAGAGCTGCATACTGAAGGGGTTGATAGCACTTTCAGCATAAAACCATGCCTCGGTTTGAGCACAACCTTGAAGTTGCTGGACCCAAACTCAAGACAGGAAGGGCTCACGGAGAGTGCAGGTAAGCCACCCACTCGGTTAACCGAGGCCACAGCCAGCAGAAAAACGGTTTTGAGTGATATGTGCTTCAAGCTCGTGTTCTGAAGTGGTTAGGAGGGGGAACCCTTCACGGCCTCCAAAACCATGGCGAGGTCCCAAATAGGGACCGAGGTAGGGGCAAGGCGGGCTGAATCTCCTGGCCCCTTTAAGAAAACACACAATAAGATCACTTTTCCCTAGTGAATGTGCCGCGATAGGAGCGTGGCTAGCTGCTATGGCGGAGACACACACCCCGAGTATGGAGGGGGGACGACCCGCATCCATTAGCTCTTGGAGAAAGCGAGCGGTTCCGCCAGTTCGCATGAGTGTGCGTCGATGTTTCGCGTAGCACATTGGTTAGAAAACCACTGACCACTTCAAGCAGAGCTGCCAGATAGCAGGGGCTCTAGCTTCCGAAATAGTGTTCATAACTTGTCAGAGAGGTTCCCGGATACCGTTGATGGGCCATACGTGGAGGGCCCACAGCTCGGGATTGGGATGCCAGACCTTCCCTTTCATTGGCAGAATAGGCATGGGGCTGTGTCTGACAGCTGAAACAGTATGGAGAACCATGTGCGGTTCTTCCAAAGTGGGGCTATTAAAAAGCACAGGCTGCAGCTGGATCGCGATCGGAGGGAACATATAGAGGGAGTCTGGGCCAACATGGGCCAGGGCATCCCTGCGTTTGCAGAAAAAATATTGGGCAGCGTGTGCTGTGCAAGCTGAATTGTTTGCGGGTAAAGGGACCATCCCCCTGGGGACATGGGTCCTCTGGATAACATGTCCGGACCCTGATTCAGAATACCTGGCACGTAAGCCGCCCTTAGGGAGCTCAGATTGTGCTCTGCCCATAAAAGGAGATGCTTAGCCATGCAGTGAACAGAGTCTGATCTCGGCTGCCCTAGCGATTTTATGTACATTATCAAGACGTGGTGGTTCTTATGCCGTAAGTCTTGAGTCTATGACAATGACTGTACTGATAAGCCTGCCCCTCGAAGGCGAATCTCAAGAATGGCCTGTAGTGGGGGTGGGGGGTTATCGTAACGTGAAGTATGCGTTTTTCAGATCTATTGAGAAAACCCAATCCCCGGGGCGAATGTGCGCGAGGATTTGTTTCACCGTCAGCACCTTGAAACGAGCGTGTCATAAGTGCTTTGTTCAGATGCCTGGAAAATGGGCCTGAGACCGCCACCCATTTTCGGCATGAGGAATTAGCGACAGTAAAAACCTGACTCGCTAGCGTCGGGTGTACTGTTTTCGCCGCTCTCTCCTTTAACAGTCTCAATGCCTCAGCGAGAAGCACGTGACTGACACTGCTTCTTACAGAGGGCTCGACCACGGCTTGAATCGCGGGGTCTGCGAGCAAAACTGTAGCGAGAACCTCGTTTTATATGTTCAACACCCAATATTATATACCAGGAATGGCCTGCCAGGCCTGGGCTCGTAAAGCCAGGGGTTGAATTAGATTCGGGGGCTGGCCGCTTAGTAATAGGGGCCTGTTAGCCGGGTTGCTTGTGCTGTAACACTGCTTTTAACACTGTGGGGATAGTGTTAGTTTTGGCGGTGCAGGCTTTGCAGTGGGCGCACGCCTCACATTTATATTGTGTGTGCGAGAGTGAACTTTGTGAAAAGTGCTTGGGTGCAGGAGTGCAGACTGTAAAGTGGGCACATTTCCTACATAGAAAGCTCTTTTGTGTGTAGTGTAAACAATGTGCAGTGGCGCACAACCTACGTAGAATACCCACGGTGCAAACCAGTGAGCAAATCCACAGGGGTAAACGCACACAGCATTAGTGTGCAGACGAGCGTGTTTAACACAGGCTAGTTGACTGCAATATTTCATCTCCAGTCACTTAACTTAAGGGAACTGGGAGAATGTAAGGAAGTGCGGGTGGTATGTGAGCCATTCCACAATGCCGTTATGCTCTAGTCTAGACTGAAAGCGCGCATGCAGACAAGCGTGTTTGACCACAGGCTAGTTGACTGCAATAAGGCTAGTTGACTTTATATGGTGTAATCCGGCCGCGGCGGGATTTATTTGTGATTTTGTGAGGCTGAATTAACAGTGCTTATGTAGGGGTGCACACTGTGTAGTGGACACTTTGTCTACAGTGTAAAAACCTTTCCAGCCGCCTGAATAAAGGGGACTGGAAGTGATAGAGTGAAAAAAGGGCTTAGCTTGGCAGCCATTTTCCGACGCCCTTATGCTCTGACAGTGAGCGCGTGCTATGACGTAAGCCGCGCTCTAGTCAGCAACGCGCTGTGGAAGGGGCGCGCGCTATCATGACAAGGCAGCCATTACAACTTCCTTGGCAGTAAGCGCGCGCTGCAGCGACATTGTTCTTGACATACCCAACAGCCCGAGCTCGCTCGTCTAACTTACTCTAGTATTCTCTGTCCGCAGCGCTTCAGCACGGCGGCGGTAGAATGAGCACGGCGAGAGCTTCGGCTCGAGTTAGTTTATTCACTCTAGTATTCTCTGTCCGCGGCGATAGAGCGACAGGACGAGAGAATTGGAAGCGTGAGGTAAAACTCTGTCCGCGGCGCTTCTAGCACGGCGAGAGCTTCGGCTCGAGTTTGTTTATTCACTCTAGTATTCTCTGTCCGCGGCGATAGAGCGACAGGACGAGAGAATTGGAAGCGTGAGGTAAAACTCTGTCCGCGGCGCTTCTAGCACGGCGAGAGCTTCGGCTCGAGTTTGTTTATTCACTCTAGTATTCTCTGTCCGCGGCGATAGAGCGACAGGACGAGAGAATTGGAAGCGTGAGGTAAAACTCTGTCCGCGGCGCTTCTAGCACGGCGAGAGCTTCGGCTCGAGTTTGTTTATTCACTCTATTATTCTCTGTCCGCGGCGATAGAGCGACAGGACGAGAGAATTGGAAGCGTGAGGTAAAACTCTGTCCGCGGCGCTTCTAGCACGGCGAGAGCTTCGGCTCGAGTTTGTTTATTCACTCTATTATTCTCTGTCCGCGGCGATAGAGCGACAGGACGAGAGAATTGGAAGCGTGAGGTAAAACTCTGTCCGCGGCGCTTCTAGCACGGCGAGAGCTTCGGCTCGAGTTTGTTTATTCACTCTAGTATTCTCTGTCCGCGGCGATAGAGCGACCGGACGAGAGAATTGGAAGCGTGAGGTAAAACTCTGTCCGCGGCGCTTCTAGCACGGCGAGAGCTTCGGCTCGAGTTTGTTTATTCACTCTAGTATTCTCTGTCCGCGGCGGTAGAGCGACAGGACGAGAGAATTGGAAGCGTGAGGTAAAACTCTGTCCGCGGCGCTTCTAGCACGGCGAGAGCTTCGGCTCGAGTTTGTTTATTCACTCTAGTATTCTCTGTCCGCGGCGATAGAGCGACAGGACGAGAGAATTGGAAGCGTGAGGTAAAACTCTGTCCGCGGCGCTTCTAGCACGGCGAGAGCTTCGGCTCGAGTTTGTTTATTCACTCTAGTATTCTCTGTCCGCGGCGATAGAGCGACAGGACGAGAGAATTGGAAGCGTGAGGTAAAACTCTGTCCGCGGCGCTTCTAGCACGGCGAGAGCTTCGGCTCGAGTTTGTTTATTCACTCTAGTATTCTCTGTCCGCGGCGATAGAGCGACAGGACGAGAGAATTGGAAGCGTGAGGTAAAACTCTGTCCGAGGAAAAACTCCGTCTGTCCGCGGCGCCTCCTCAGCGCGACGGTATAGTGACGAGAGCTTCGGCTCGAGTTCGCCTATTCACTCTAGTATTCTCTGTCCGCGGCTGTAGCGCGACGGAATGAGAGAAGAGTGGGAACAACTCTGTGGCAGCGGCGGAAGAAGAGCCGCGGCGGCGGCAGAGTGAAGAGAGCTTCGGCTTGAGTGTGCTCATGTCCTCTAACATTCTCTCTTTCCGCGGCGCTATTCAGCGCGACGGGACGAGAGCAGAGGGAGAGTGAGAAGAGCTCCGTCTTTCCGCGGCGCTTAACGACGCGGCGGAACGAGAGAGTCCTCGAGTAGAACAAGCCTGTAAGCTCTAGAAGTGGCGTTGCAGCGGCAACACAAACACATATAACACTCAACATAGACACAGTTTAAAGGATATATAACGCCGGATGGCGTAGCTGGAACGGCAGAGAAGGCGGAGAGGGAGTCCGTCGTCCTCAGCTGCAGGTTCCGCTGGTGCCTTTTCAACGGCGGTGCTTCTTCCGGAGACCAGCGAAGGTATCGCTGAAGGAGATAAAATCTGACACCTATGGCGAATTAGGGTCTTATATAGCCTCCTGTATGCAAATATAAGCACCTTTTTCGGCGGGCTTCTGGAACGCCCCCCATTGGTTCGTTCCTCTCAGCCGCCTCACCATAGGTTCCTGCAGTTGCCGCAGCCCGGCCAATCAGAGCGCTCCTCGCGCTGGGCTATGGCCGTGCAGCTCACTGCGCTTTACATAGATACCTTTATTAAAAGTTTTGCTTCACATTCTCGAGAAAAGGAGTTTTTCCCCATACGTAATACGAGGAACCTCTCTCGAAAGGGAACTAAAGTTTCCTACGCCCCATGAACCCTTGCGAAAAAGGTGGATAGCCTACGCGGCTTCCGCAAAAAACAACAACAAAAAAACACCTCTCCCGGTTTGGAAACGCCCCCTTTTAGTTCCGCAAAGAGCTGAATAACCAAAAGATCAAAAACATGTCCAAACATGCCCAACCCAGCATTTATTAAAAATACTATTTTCCTGAAAATATAGTGTTAAAAACCTGTATAGTTTAATGCATTTCCAGAGTTTTGTTTTGTTCACAGATCATGAAAATGACATTTTAATTCTAACAGAATTGACAAAAATTATATCAATCAAGTTTCGAACACACATTTGTGCAATAGAACTTTTCAAAAGCATATGTGACCTTGACCGTTTGTTTGTTGTTCGACCGTTTGTTTGTTAAGTTTGAATGTTTTGCAGTATTTATAATCACCCTACTATTGAGTGTAGCACGAAATGTGTAACATTTATACAAGTAACGTTGTATAAAAATAGTTTTAGATCAAGCATATCATCACACTTCACATTACTACCACTGTTTGTAAATATTCTGACAAACATCGAGTCGAGTGCTACAATACAACTGCATCAAACGGACCCCAAACTAATGTGACAAACACATTCATGAAAGTTAACTCGAACAATCAATGAAAATGCTAAAAACTCATCTTACCTTTACAACATCCAACCGAAATAAAATCAACTTAAACACTCGTCACCAAAATCTGCTCGACATGCTAAAGCTACTTTCAGTTTCAGCCTTGAGTAAAACGTTTCAATTTCAATAGGAAGTGACATAATAAGGGTGTTCACGTATGACGGTTCACATTCACAATTGTGCTGTATAATAATTGTGGGGTTTACCTTCGAGTCATGGAATTATAAGGACATACTTCTAGCTTACAGAATGTTTGGCTTTAGTACAAACATAAATAAAGAGTTTCTATTGTGTATCAGTATTTTCCAGCTACTTTTAAACAATTACAATTATTTCTGCTTTATGAGAAGATAAGGCTCTAATATGTTTAAAGCTTAAGGTATTTTTATATGGGCAAAGATTCTGTGCAATATTTCTTTATCACTGCACTACCAATGTACAGTGACTCTCATTAATATCTGGATATAAACCAAACACTAATACAGTACACCCAAAAACAGCACATAAAGTCATTATACCAAGGCCCTATTAGAAGAAAACCTTTATTTCCAATCTTTGCTACATCACACACTTTGTTAGTGTTTATTATCCCTATGGAACGTTTTGGGAACCATTACAGGATTTTTCTGGTGGACTTTGAAAGGCAAAAGGGGCAAAGAAGTCACGAGCAAAGGAGAAGACATCTTGTGGTTTTCTCAACAGCAGGAACTGCAGGAAGTCTGCCATTAAAGCCTTTAGCTCCGGGTGTTGCCTGATGTAGGAGGAGTAGTCTGCTTTGAGTTCCTCCTGTGTCATAAACAAGTGAAAATGAGTCACACATTTGCTTACATAAAATGCGTATAAATGGCATTTATTTTATGTTGTACTTTGTGTTATTGTCTTTTTAATGTATTTTTTGCCATTTCTCATATATATATATATATATATATATATATATATATATATATATATATATATATATATATATATATATATATATATATATATATATATATATATATATACACACACAACATTTTTTTTTAGGTTGAAGATAGATTTTGAATCCCTGAGTTTCAACGTGGGCTTTGACTTTTGGACCTGACAGTATATTTTTATAATTTGTAATAACCACAAATAAGCCTTTATGAATAATTCATTATCACACAAAACATAACTAATATATATATATTTCTGACATCCTTAAGTGATACATGACATCATTTAAATGCTTATGAACAGTTAAATGCACCTTTCTGTCAAGAAACTTTGAGTAAAGCTCCATATCTTCCTCCCAGATAAGTGGCTTCTTCTCAAACACAGGAATATGGTCTTTATCCACTAAAAAAGCAAAACCCATTTGTTTTATTCATGTTATCAATATTATTATTATTTTTACTTTTAAGATTCATTCTGATCACTAAGAAGCAGACTGCAAAGTGATAAAGTCTTCAAACCTCCATCGAGCAAGAAAGGCAAATGTAGAATCTTCATGATTGCAGGTGAGCCAAGCTGCACTCTGCTTGCCAGATGCCTAAGTGTAAAATATTTTAGGAAAAGTTAAAGGGTTAGTTCACACAAAAATGATATCTATGTCATTAATGACTCACCCTAATGTCGTTCCACACCCGTAAGACCTCCGTTCATCTTCAGAACACAGTTTAACATATTTTATATTTTAGTCACACTATAGTGTCCATGTCCAGAAAGCTAATAAAAACATCATCAGAGTAGTCCATATGTGACATCAGTTGGTTAATCGGAATCTCTTGAAGCATCAAAAATACTTTTTGGTCCAAAAATAACTAAAACTATGACTTTATTCAGCATTGTCTTCTCTTCCGTATTCCTCAAATAAAGATTAAAATGGTCATGAATCAGTGAATCAATCAATGAATCGGATCACCAATGTCATGTGATTTCAGCAGTTTGGATCGTGTGTCAATGTCACGTGACATTGGTGATCTGAATTGATCAAATTGATCTTTTAACACTACACTTAATGTTCTAACCCCACTTTTAACCCTCCGTTCCAAAGTAGGGTAAGCACCGCTTAATTCTTGCCTCTAGACTGCATATGCTCTGGGACTAAAATATAAAATATCTTAAACTGTGTTCTGAAGATGAACGGAGGTCTTACGGGTGAGGAACGACATTAGGGTGAGTCATTAATGACATTAGTTTCATTTTTGGGTGAACTAACCCTTTGATGTTCAAACCTCTGCATATCTTTAAAAACTCCTTCTGAAAGTGCTGCAAAAATGCTTTGAGTTTGTAAACAACAGCTTTGGTTTTGACTGAAAGATGCTAATCAACAGATACCATCCACTCTTATGAGAAACAATAAAGTTTCCTTTTCTAGAGAGTATTCTACCCATCAGGCATGAAGTAGCAATGCCACGTTGCTGAGGAGTCCTTTGCAGAGGAGACAGTCCTTTCAATCCCAAAGATATCGACTAACTCTTCCCCAATCATCTGCTTCTTCCACCCAAGTGCACTCTAAAGCAAACAAGTACATCAACAAACAGCACACCATCTTCAATCATACATGTACAGTTCACAACGGTTTGGCTTATAAATAACATAATCTCCCTGGACTTACATAAACTGATTTAGAAAGCACCGCATCTGCATCAAATGACAGGAACGTCATGTATTCTGGAACAGTCTTCTGCCGAGCAAGAATGCGCAGGACCAGGAAGTTGGATGCCTCAGACACAAAGCCTTTTAGGGAACTCAATGGAAATGTGTGGGTTTGTGTCTTCACCCCCTAAAGAATGAGTTAAAAGAGAATTTTCATTATTGATTTTTCTCTCTCTCGCATATTTAAGTAAATGTATGAATTTTGTGCAGAATAGTACTCACCTCTTTCTCTGAGATGGTCCTGTTTACCACTAGTTGATCATCCTGTCTAACAATATGTACCTTCCGGTCCACTGTCTGCTTTTCCAGCTGCAATGTTTACAACATTGCATTAATTTTACTATTTCTAAAATATTAACCTGAATATGTTGGTTAACAAGTACTGAATTAAACCCTATGTTTTTCATAAACTTTGCTTTATGTCGATAGAAAAGATACCTTTACATATTCATGATGATTCTCTTCCAGTATCTCAAGCTTTCTAGATATGTAGGCTGGAAACAACACAAGGGAACAAACACAGATTTGAACAAACTTTAAAAAAAGATTGAGAAAATGAAACAAACAGGCAGTGTGTTCTCACTGACAAATAATAAAGAGAAGAAATGGTCATTATACAATGTAATCACACCTTCAATGGATGTGCCACAAGGAATGTCATCGATCGTTCCATGACTGTTGGCATGGAGTAGATAGCAGAGCTCCTCGTTGTAGCTCGCCTTGGTGACAGTCACAGAGAAGTCTCCGAGCTCCCTGCCTGAGTCTGACACAGTCACAAGTGAATCCGCGAACAAACAATCATCCAGATCGCTGGATCCTATAAGTGACAGCAGAAGTGGCTTGCAATCATCACATACTGTTAGTCTCTTGACTGAAGGATAATTTATGGTGACTTATGAAGAAACATTAAGAACATTCAATGTCAATGTAAAAATGTATGTAGATGTCAGTGCTTTCACAATACTGCCATGCAGCCTCAATCCTGCACAGTTATCATGGAAAACCAGCTGTTCAAAATATTCATAAATGAGAGAAACTAAATAATTTTAGGTCTAACGTTACAGTGCAATTTAATGGACGTGAAGGGCCTTGATGCTGTTAACAGGTGGCCCCTGGCCCTGACTCTAAAATAGCATATCTCACAGGCTGAACTCTTTAACTTTAGAAGTGACGTCACTTATTAAATCATAATCATGTTTAAATTACTTACCAATGCTGTGAATAAACTCCACTGCATTAACTGAAGCTTTCAGTGCTTCGGTTTCATTCTCCTCCATGTCTTAGTCCAGAAACCAGACTAAGTTACTACAGCAACAGTTCAAAAAGATTCTCCTATATATAATATCGATCTTTAAGATCATAGGGATAATGAATAATTGTAAAACTATGCGCGTCTTTGTTTCCTTTTAACGTTACCTGGATTTTAAGTTAGATTGACTTTTAACAGCTCAGTGCCTCAGCAGATGTCAAACGAGCTAACGTTACTTTGCTAATGCTATTAAAAAGCAGAATAAACGGAATTAACTACAAAATGGCACGTGTCTTTAACACGCCAAGAAACAGTCAAAACTACTAACAGCACCTAAACTGCATTTGCACCTTTTTATTTATTATCTACTTGTTTTTTCGTTCTTGCCTCCGACTTTGGTTTCCTTGGTAACGATGTTGTCAACAACTGCCGTAAACCTTCTTGTAATCGCGCCACAAACATATTTCCCACAGCGCAACACAAAAGGAATACAGAGGAGCAGACACATTAGTTAATAAAGTTTATTATGACAACACGTTCATAAATATCAGTGCTTGTGGTACCATTATTGTTCAAAACGCGGGTCATTTTAAAAGGGAACATTTCCAACACAGTAAAGTGTAAAAAAACAAGTTTAAAGAAAAACATTTAAAAAAAAAAAAAAAAAAAATTCAAAATGCTTTTCAGAGTCTAGCAAATACGTATTATATATACTGTATACTTATGTATACAGAAATATATTTTTGTATACAAAATAATGCCCAAGTCAACTTCACTCTCTGCACAAAACCTTTACTTTTCAGTTCAATGTTTAAATTCACATTACAGCTTTGAATCCAGCTCACTTATGTAGGGAGCTGTACATGTTTAGCTTGGAATGGTTTTTCAGTGGTTGCAACTTCCAAATGCAAGTGGATAAAAGCCTTATCGGTTCTTATAAATGTCCTTCCGTCTACGCAGCTCCTCTAAAACACGGGCGCGATACGACGTCCAGTCCTCGTCCTGCTTCTGCTGCAGGCCCAGAGCCCCTTGGAGATCCTGGGAGTGGCTCCGCAGGAAAGGATTGTATTGCTTTTCCTCTCCTAGAGTGGATGGACACTGTATGAAGAGGAGAGAGAATTACTTTAAAAGTAAAAGTAGTTCACCCAAAAATGAAAATTCTATTATATTATTTTTTCACTCATGTCGTTCCAAACCAATTTCGTTCATCTTTGAAACATAAATGAAGATATTTTTAAAGGTGCCCTAGAATGAAAAATTGAAATAACCTTGCCATAGTTAAATAACAAGAGTTCAGTACACGGACATCACATACAGTGAGTCTCAAACACCATTGCCTCCTCCTTTATATGTAAATATTGTTTGTGAAAAACACCACAGAAAAACAGGCTATTTTCAACATAACGCCACGTGACGCAATCGCTAGGATCCTTAATATGTATGTCGGGAGTTCAGCAGATAAACAAGTGTCACGCGAGGATAGCAAAAATGACAGATAATGGAAATAAATGTTATGATCCAGGCTGTGCAGGGGATGTGAGGACTTTTCATAGCCTTCCCACAGATAAACAATGTCAACAGTCATGGTTGATGTTTATTTACAATTGGATACCGCAACAAAATAATTCAAAATTCTTCTAACCTGGGGCAATATATTAGGATTCACTCAGTGTCTAAAACTGAAGAAAGGGCCGATTCCAACCACATTCCTGCAAACAGTAAGTAGTGATTTTATCCACTTCTTGACTGTCGAACCTATTTCTGATTAAATTGAAAGTTTTTTAGTAAGAAAACATTATGATAATATTGCCTGTGTTGTCTAGATCTAAAGCAAGATTCTAGTATTGGAAATTCCAAGTAGCACACACAACAGTTTTTTAAATGACAATGGTTAATATTATTTCCTGCCAGTGTTGTTATAAAATACAAAAGTAGATACTTATGCCGATCCCTTTTGGGGGATTGAAATATAAATTAGCCTATATTTAATCATCAACACATAACTCAGAAGCTAACTACGTTTACTACTACTGTTTAGTTGCTTACAGATCGCTCACTCGATCTGTGTAACTACCGTCACCTTCTTCCCCATTAAGTTGAAACGATAGTCATTTGACAAGGCTTAGTCAATTTTTTAAATAAATATACATTTTTGAGAACTGAAGTATGATTATTTAAAAGCGGCTGAGTAGTAAACATGACACAGATTATTTTGAGTGGCTTATTTATTACTTTGTTTGGCTAAATAAATCAACTTTAAAATCAGTACTCTACTGTCAAACTGTAACTGTACTGTACAAACAACATATTTACACGCTACCCAGTTCAGTTCGTGATTCAAAGTTAAGAACCTATCATTGTAAAATCATTGTCATGATGGATGGTATAGATGCGTTAGCTGTCATTGAGTAGCAGTGCAGTGAAACAGTCAATCAGAACAAACTCTGCATTAATATTCATGACCCTTCCAAATAAGGCAAAAACAGAGCATTGTATCCTAGGGACAATTTCTAGGGTTGTAAATGGACATGTAAAACCGTATCTGGACCATTTTTGACCTTAAATAAGCCACATACCCTCTATTTAGATATCAGAGAACAATTTAAAATATTGTTACAAAACCTTCTAGGGCACCTTTAATGAAATCGGATTATGTGATGAATATATTTTATTTAGGCTCTTATTCTCATAAAACATTGATCATATTTCATTTAAAAAGAAGATGAGCAAAATAATTATGGTTTTGAAGCAACATGATGAGTAATTGATGACAGAATTAACACTTTTAGGTGAACTAACCCTTTAAATCAAACTTGGCTGGAAGTAATATTCTTTAAAGTGTCAAAATGAAACAATTATGTTGGACTGTCTTAAGCCGCGTTTCCACCGCAGGAACTTTACCCAGGAACCAGGAACGTTGGGTGATACGGTGTTTTGACCGCAGGAACCAGGGTCTAAATGGAGTTCCGGGTAAATATTTCCCCCTCCAAACGGCCCTGCTCGCGAGGTAGTACTTTTTCAAAGTTCAGGAACTTTCGAGGCCGGGACTTGGGCGCTGAACATGCTGATTGGTTTAGCATTTTATTTCAACCAAGTCTTTTGCGAGGTTCGGTCTACGTTCCGTAAAAATCAGTCTTGCTCTCTGTCTGATGGCGCGCGTTCGTCTCAGCCATCTCACGTTCAATGTCCGAAATAGCTGATAATAATATACATTGCCATTTTAAATCTAGCTTTACAAGCTTTCTGAAAATGCTGCATGCTGCTGAATCTGCATATTAGTGCTCTTTTCTGTCGTTGTTAATTACCTCTTTAGTAAACCTATACATAACCAGCAAAAGCAGCACAGCTTGAATCTCTTCCATACTCGTTATTAATTTTTTTAGTCTATTTTTCACCATGTTAAACGACCTGACCGATTACTTTTAAGTGTGCGTCCTTACATGACGTGACGGCGCGCGCCACGCTCATGTTGACAAGAGAGGAAACTTCATTTTTCTGAGGGGTAAACTTTTTATTTCGTAAGTTATGAAGATAATGTTGGAATAATGACACAGCGTATATTGCCCCAGGCAGTTTTTACTTTAACTCTGCACCTGACAGAATATATATCTTTTTTTCTGAGATGATTATTACACTTTACAACAAATAAATAGCTTATATAATACTGTATTAGTCCTGGTGGCCGTTAAGAGTTGCTATGGCTATAGTTAACACATTCCAGCTGCTGGAGAAAACAGCGTTGACATTTTTGATGCGGCAGACAAACTGCATGTGACAAAATGATTACGATTGAAAGTCATCACATGTAAACACCAGATCGGTTTAGATAACGTCTCATAAACAGTCCACTAAATCTTTCAATCTTTCAAGCGGTCACCAAAAATGATTACTGTTCGTCACTGACTTGGAGGAGCAGTCGCACAGTCCTACATCACCGGAGTAATTTGCCTAATCTTCACGGAACTTTAGATCGTGGTCGAAACGCAGACAGTTGCAGGTCTGGGGGGGAGAAAAGTTCCTGAAAAAAGTTCCTGGTACAAAATGTTCCAGGTAATTTTGGTGGAAACGGGGCTTTAGACATCTTAGCCTTTTCTGATATTTGGAATTCTTAATAAAAATCTTATCTTCCTTACTGTACACAGTCTCTGACCCCTCTGTAGCAGCACCCACTGCAGCTTTTGCTCCCGCACAACATTGCCAGGCTCTACTTCAGCAGCAAACAGAAGGTTATCTTCAGCATACTCATGTCCTGAAAAAAAAAAGGATTAAGCTTTTCCTTAGAATCACAACCAAATGCTAGTTTAAAAAAGCATAAATCACATAAAAGTTGTGCATAAAAACTAAAAATGGCAAACAGGCGTGTAACAATATAATTAACCCTGGGTTAAATCCAGTTTGTTGGGCTTTTAACACTACACTTAATGTTCTAACCCCGCTTTTAACCCTCCGTTCCAGAGTAGGGTTAGCACCGATTAATTCTTACCTCTATAGTCCGCAAAGCCCATTCAGCAAAAGTACAGTTGACAAAATAATGTGGATAAGCAATGCTAAAATCTCTATGTGAGCAGGTTGTGTGCTGGGGTTGTCCAATCAATGGCATCATAAATATGCAAATAAGAATGTTAACCAAGGGTTTAGGAATAGATGGTAGGCTAGATGGTGCTAGATGG
This sequence comes from Pseudorasbora parva, assembly GCF_024679245.1. NCBI lineage: Eukaryota > Metazoa > Chordata > Actinopteri > Cypriniformes > Gobionidae > Pseudorasbora > Pseudorasbora parva. The sequence goes on along the minus strand of NC_090183.1, from coordinate 13,774,032 downwards.
AGCCGTTTACCTCCAGTCTTTGTGCTAAGCTAGGCTAGCAGTGGGTGCCTCAGACAGAATTATGGCACACACGGAGATAAAAATGGTATGTATGGATTTATCTAACTCTGGGGAATTGGAAATTGGGGATACGGTGAATAAGCTAAAGTCCCAAAAAGTCAATTGTGTTCCTTTAACCCTGGGTAAATTATGAGCAGTGTGAAATGTGAAGCAAAATAACCCAGGATTTCATTTACCTACATTTCAGAATGGCCCAGGGCTAATTATTTAAACAGCAAAAAACCTTAAATGTGGTGCAAGAATCCCATAAATACATTAATAATTAATACAATTTATACAATGCAGACACTCATGCATTGCGCTTAATTTCAGTGCCTAAGGGAAACTGTTCAAAATTGCTACTAAAAGCTTTAATTGGAGTCACTAAGAGACACGCAAACATGTTCTGTACTTGTCCAATTAATCCAAAATAACTGACTATCCAGGATTTATTATGATCCCAGGATAAAGTATGAACAGTCTGAAACATGGAACAAAGGAATCTAAGGAAAAAAATGACGCTGGTTAACAACTTAAAAAGTGTGAAAAGACTATACAAAGACTGAGTTTTCATACCAGGCCAAAGCAGAGTATCATCATTGAGCGATCCCACAGTATCCAGAGATGACAACATAGTTGAGGCAATACCTTCAAACATTCTCCCTACAAGGGTTGGAAATGAGTCAGAGCTTTAAACAGACTTAGCTGGATTTAAGAATTCTTGCAGTTGGCATGCCTTGCAGTGCATCAATATTGGGTAAATAGTAAAGTATTTGTTATACACATAATGTCAAACATTGAAGGCAGGTAACAATAACACTATCAATATTTAAAAACAAAATCATACGGTGACCTTTTAAGAGCACACTGAGATAAGCACACTCACCACATCCAGAGAGAAATACCAGATCCCCTGAAAACAAGCTGCTGGGTCCACCAATCATCCGGCCATCAAGCAGGTAGATCATGTGACCTACTGTGTGCCCAGGTGTAAAGAAGGCCCTGAACTGCAGCCGAGTTCCAAAATCTATTGTGTCTTTGTCTGAAAGGGGGCTAAATCCACAAAAACATCAATTTAATTGGTCTGTTTCATGCTCTCGATTAATACCCAAACAATGTGTATATATATATAAGTTAGAATAGGTTTAGTTAAATACATTTTAGACTTTTAAATGAATGGTTCACCAAAAAATTTAAATGTACTAATTTTCCATGTCATTCCAAACCTGTATGCATTTCAATAATCTGTGGATAATATTTAGAAAATAATAATAAAAACAAAATTACACACACACACACACACACACACACACACACACACACACTTTGTGGGGACTCTCCATAGACGTAATGGTTTTTATACCTAACCCAAAAGTGACAGAATATTTGTTTTAGGGTGATTTTAACAGATAAATCAGATAAATACATGATGGAACAGTAGAATATTTTAGTTACTGACTGTGTGAGGCCTGGAATGTTGTCCATAGCATTTCCATACACTCTACAGGAACTGTAGCGTCTCTTTAGAGCCCGGTTCCCTCCACTGTGGTCCCTGATTGGGGAAACATTTATATAAATACTTTGTTGTAAATTTTGTGTTTAGCTATTCAATCTTGTTGCGAAATTCCCCCAAATTAAAAAACTCTCACTCTCATGTCATTCTAAGCCCATAATACTTTCATTCATCTTTAGAACACAAATTAAGATTTTAAAAAAAATCTTTTATATATCAATATAGAATTTTTGTCCAACCACTGAAAACCCAGGCAACCAACATTTTCAAGCTTAAAAAAGTACATAAAGACATAGTAAAACTAATCTATATAAATCGAACAGATTAATACAATTCTACTGAAAAGAGTTGATCACTGCACCATATTTGATGCGCACTGGTCAAAGGTTAATTGTAAATAAAAAACAAAATTAGATATTTTCATCATATTAAGTGATTGTGTCTATTTATATAGAGTTCTTGTTTTTATGTAATTTGTGAAGCATGTACATTTTGGTTATGTGTAATTTCAATTAATAGGGAAAATTAGAGAATATAAAGATATCTCCATTTGTGTTCCAAAGATGAACAAAATATAGTTTGAAACTATATGACATTGTTCATTTTTGGGTGAAAAAAACCTTTAAAGGAAGTTGACTCATGACTGTTGCAATCTGATCTTACAACACTAAAATGGTCACACAAACAAATCATTCTGAACACAACATTAACGGTTAATAAGTGGTACTAACATATCTAGTTATTAATTAACTAAAAGACTGTCATTCTGTCTCTAGTTGCTGCCAATACAATCATTGCACAGCATATAGGTTGTATAGATGTTTGCATTTTCAAGTGTACTCTTACCAGTGCTTGTGTGTGCAAAGAACAGCTTGTAATGCCGCCCCCTCTTCCTCTAGGCATGCCTGTGTGGGTGAGACAGACCATGAAATAAGATGAGGAATGAGAAAACAAAACTAGAGCTCTGGTTAAAATCATACAAAAAACATGTGACTTTATATATGACATATGCCCAAAAAACCCTCTCTTTGTGTATATGTAGCGTCCTAAATATTTTGATATTACTATTGTACTTTTGCATCTGTGAGAATGTAAAACTGGAATCTGTCCATTACAACGTCAGAGTTCCAATAAAAATCACAAAAAATTATTCCATCTTACACAATTTTGGTAAACCAGTGAGGAAGAGGGAGTAATTTCCACTAAACCACAGGGGTTTGGCAATTTCATTACAGTAAGATATATAATCCAGCAAACTATTTCTGAAACCACTTGTTTTGAATCCAACCTGAACAGGCTGAGGGTCGGCCGGATCAACCACAACAGCCATATTGGATGCAGTGTCAATAACCACATAGCTGTAGTTGTCTGATAATATGGGTACTGGTATAATCTTGATGCCTGTTGAAAATAACAGTGTAACATTAATGATTTTTTTTTAATCAGCTGTTGAGTGCATGATGGGAAAAGGTGCTTCTGCTCACCGTTTATTATAGTGGGTTGAGTTCTGGAGTGGCCATTGGGGTACCGCTCCCGTGCTTTCTTCATCTGCCTCTTATGAAATATGTACCCGAGTTTGGTCCGCGTATACAGAGAGTACCTGGAAGTGTTTTTTAAAGATGACACCTGAGTGTTTAATGCAGTTATGCACGTTCCCCTATGAAATTGCCTACATCCCCCTGGCTTTACAAACAATAGTTAATATGATATTTGGACAGAAATATTGAAAATTTCAACTAAATAATCAATTAGGAAAGTAAATTAATGTTTAGGCTATTGATTATTATAACAAATACCCTAGTTTGTTTTATGAGAAAGCACAATGTCATTGATGGTTAGAGAAAAAAACATTATTCTATTTTAGGTACACTGACAATGCTAAAATGACAAATCAGTGACATTCACCGAAAGGAAGATCTACATACGTCACCAATTTATATTTCAATAGCACTAATACAAAACTGTCCATCTAAACATCATGTACGGTAGTGTGAATAAAAACAGTAGCCTGTGTAAATATAAAAATAGCTGCCGCAGCAGGCCAAATAAGCCACTTACGCTATCCAAAAGAGTGGTTTCTCTGTGCGAGCCATCAGTTTACCGATCAGACTGTTTTTCCATGCAGTTTTTCTGGCGCATTTAGGAAAACGACAGATGTAAAACCCTCCACATATTGAAGCAATACAAAGTAAATACACTGTCCAGTCCGGAAGCGCCATTATAGTGGGCGTATCGACGATGACGCAGTTAAAAGGTACAACTACGATTGGTCAGAAGTATCTAAACGCTCTTTTGACTTTTCTTTTCTTTTTTGTTTCTGCATTTTTTATAAGTTACATCATTTGCGAAAGAGAGCTATTATTGAGTGTTTACATTTCATAGACGAATCATTTTTACAGCTTATTTTTATTTTATTTTACCTACAAATAAATTTTCATTACACTTCATTGCTAGCAATTGCTGTTGTATATACTGTTGTGATATTTGGTCTTGATATCTTAAAATGAGAAATTGCTATAATATATATATATATATATATATATATATATATATATAGCAATTTCTCATATATATATATATATATATATATATATATATATATATATATATATATATATATATATATATATATATATATATATATATATATATATATATACACTTTTTACAGTCTATGATAGAAATTTAGCACCACCTGTTGTAATCCAACGGAAGCGACCGAACGAGCTCACATCACAGCTTGTTCTGAGAATACAAAAATGTTTTATGGGTGTGTCAACTCACCACACCTCGACAGAGTTGTTTTGGTGAAGCGTTATAAAGAGAACACTACAGAGAGACAAGATCATTTAGGTGTCGTTTTCATTTTATTCAGGGCCAAAGCATAATTTTGTTGTTACAACGGCTATTTTGTAGATTATTGAAACCGCAATACGTCTCAGGCTCTTTTGACTCCACCTGCTGGTTTGTAAGCATTACGAGCACCATTAAAATGAACGTCATCGACGGACTGCTGGCTTGTTGAACTGACAGTGAAGAAGGTGGATCCTGGTGTCAACTCACGGGTTTTTATTTAAATATACTTAAACTGAAGGATATTTCTTTCTCCAAGCGTCGACATCGATCGTATAAAGTTTTCTGGATTTCAGACAGCGCTTGGTAAGAATATTATTGTTATATTGTACCATCACGTGCTCTTGTAAAACATAAAACAACTATTCAAAAGGGGTTTTCATCGATTGATTAATCTATTAAGCTTTTACAGTGGTAAAATATTTATTGGAACTTTTATTTAGGCGGAAACTACGGTTACCATGGTAAATATTTGCGAGGGTGAGTGAGGGCAAGATGTGAACATGTTCAAGATGACGGCAAAAAAAAAAAAAAGCTCTAGACCACGACTTTTAGTCGTTATTTTTTAGCCTGTATTCATAACTGAACCGACTAATGTTCCAATTAACGTATGTATTCGTAACTTAATTGACTTCTAGTCTATTTTAAATACAAACTTATAATGTAGGAATATGGGAGTAAGATAAAGATACCACTAAAATGCCCTTCAGTCCCTTAGGAATTGGATCGTCTTGCACAGTCTGTCCGTGGCTTTGTTTTAAAACCTCTGAGCTGCCTAGCTTGTAGCTAAACAACAACACTTTTAGTAATGGAACAATTATGATGGGAAACGTTTTATGCAGCTTCAAACACAGCCTGTTTTTGTTGTTTCGATGTAATTAGCTACATTAAAGGCTTAACTTAGTTCACCCAAAACTTAAAATTGTCATTAATTACTCACCTTCATGTCGTTCCAAACCCGTAAGACTTTCGTTCATCTTCAGAACACAAATCTTCTTTTGTGTGTTGAAGATGAATAACAAATCACAAAGATCTTTTTGAGGAAATCTGCAATTTCTGTCCCTCCATTGACTGTCTACGCAACTACTAATTTGAGGCTTCAAAAAGTTAATAAAATAATAAAATACAAATAATCCAAGTAAAAATAATCCATATGAATCCAGAGGTTTAGTCCAAATTTTCTGAAGATTTTCTTTATATGACAGATTTAATTTAGGCTTTTTCATCAAAAAGATCTTCATTTGTGTTCCAAAGATTTACAGGGTTCAGAACAACAAGAGCGCAAGTAATTAACAGACAGAATTTTAATTTAGGGGTGAACTAATTCTTTAATAATGTTTTCTATTCAATACAGATATGGTATATAAATTCCACTGTGCCTGCTCAATTTTGTCAGAAAGAAATATAGTTAAAGTTTTAACTTTATCTCTGTGCAATATTTAGTTGAACATTACTGATTTCATAACCTTTTTGGCAAATCTCATTTATCAGGGTGGACCGGTACGGAAAGTGTCGTTTATTTTCCACTTTAAATTTAAAGGGTTGCTTAGCAGAGTACATAATGATGTAACAGTGTGTGGAGGGCTTGCTTGACTCATGCTGGCCATGTTGAGCTGAAGCAAGAATGGAGACATTCTTTTCCAGTCTGGCTTGAATTACATAGCACCATCCATGTTTTTGTAAACATTATACGTAGCCTACCTAGAGGCAGATACATAAGAAAAGTCCTTCAATGTGCAGTCTGAAAGTAAAAGTAAAAGTGTTGTTCTTAGAGTTCTGTCACATAAACTGAAATATTTTGGTACATTTAGCAAAAGCATATGACTCAGTTTAGTTGATCTTTAAAGATTTTAATTTGTCAGTCACTCCTCCCCAAACATGAAATGTAGAAACGCCTTTTCCCAGGATACTTTCAGTAAATGACACCATGATTCAGCCAGGTTAGACTTTGAGTTAGGTTGAATAAGATTTTCCTTAGTGAAAGAGATGTGTGTCACGTGTTCATGCTGACCTCACTGTGTGGTTCTGTGTGAGCTGCTTTACATAAGTTTGATAAAAGGAAGTACTGATCCTGACCCTCAAATACTGTATACACACAAAAAAGAAGTAACATTTCAAATTCCAGGTCTCACTTCCTAAACCTAAGCATAGGAAAATTTAGTTGCTGAAGAACTACTAGGTATTTTCAAAGGACTCACTGTAAGGCCTTTCATGGACTGTGCCTTGCCCTTGTTGGCTGTTTCTAGGAAGACTGGCTGTTTCTGTTTTTAAAATGTGGTTTGTGCTGGTTCTTTTTTGTTTTGTTTTGCTGTGATCACAACTGTGAGAGGGAAAGTGGCAACCAGTTTGGCGGGTCAGCATTATTGATTCATCATCTGATCGTGGCTATTACACATTTGATCATTAATCCTTCACTGAAAACCTGGATTTAACTCAATTAATTTGAGTAAACTCATTCCCTCAATTCAATTGAGTAATGGAGTCTCGCAAAACTTGTATATTTAAGTTCACTTAACGTAAGTGCTCACGTTCACTGTACATACATTTTATAAGTTCACCAAACTGGGTACACCAGAGGTTCAGTACACCATGCTGGGTACAACCAATCAAAACTTCAACATGCATTGCGGCATGAATAAATAATGCTTCTGAATTGTGAAGCATTTTCTTTGATTTGTACTATTTGCTTTTACTTTGGCTGTTTTGTTCTGAAGTTTTTGTAGCTTGTTTTATGTTCAGAGTTGATCTGTTTATCGGATTATTTTTATTTATTTTTTTGATTGTCACCATTGTAGAGATTCTTACGCGGATTCTTGATGTCTGTGTGTGTCTAACTAATGCCATAGATTTAAACATTTTGTGCACAATTTTTTTTTCAATTACCTCAACAGTGAAGGATCTCATGGCTATTAGTATTAATACTTCAAAACTAATAATAACCACTTCGACAATCAGAGCATTAGACTCTGCATGAGATCAAGGATTCTGCCAATACATGATGATGTTATTATCATCATCAATGAATAAACAACATCACTTGATATTTTCTCTTGACTTTTTGTTCCTTAGCAAATGTGTCTCACAAACACAAAGCAGCCAAAGAACCACTTATTACACAGTCAAGGGTCAAGAGCCCAACTAAAGCAAACGCTTATCTCTATCATGGTGACTTCCAACTAAACTATTATTTTTATTAACAGAAATAATTTCATCAACAGAAATAAAGTCAATCCGGTTAGTTATAAGTTAGTTTACATATAATTGTTAGGTTTAGTAAATTTTAACTTACCGAATTTAAGATTGCGCACAATGAAAAAGTCTCCACCTTAATTTGAATCAGCAACAGACGAGGCGAAAATGACCACATTGTGTAAATGTCCTCCAAACAGTGAATTAGTTCTTGTTTCCAGACAGAACTCCTTGCATGACCAATCACATCAAAGCAAGACCAGAGTGAGCTATTTTAATCAATAATGATTTTGAGTTCATACAACTTGAAATTTAAGTTTATGTATTTTGTAGGTTAATAAGTTATACTAACTTATATTTTTGAGTTTATGGACTAAACTAGTAATATTTAGTCAAGATTACTTGATTTGTAAAGACAACATTAGGGTTTACAGTGTTGTATTATTTTTGAGATAGCCACAATAATTGTGCAGTTTAAATTTCAATCATTTTTGCCAGAGTATATATAAAAAACACTGTTGTAAAGTACATAAAGATAGGGGCAGAGTTCCAGTTCAAAATGTAGAGGTTTCCATATTTTGTCCATGTAATTGCCTCCATATTAGGCTTACACTGTAAGTGACATGAACCATACCGTTAGTCACAAAATCAGTGGTCTCCACAAATATTGGCACCCTTGGTAAATATGAGCAAAACCGACGGTGAAACATTTGAAGAAATATTGTACTATCATGCAGTCCACATTCTGTCAAGGTGCCGCACCCAAATCCCAATACTGTACAACGCAGCGTCATTCACATCACATATTTATCAACAAAGCGGCAGTTCTTCACAATCACTAAAGTTTATTATTTGCACGCGTTTTAAAGTCTTTCCAGTTAATTTTTATTCACAAGCTGTTCTGACTTGCGCTTTTCTGAGTATGTACACCCGAAGCGCACGCACACTAAAAGCCTGTTAAACACTTCATGAATGCGAGTTTTTTCACATGTTATTACGTTTAAACATTCAAAGGCAAAGTTTACATTAACATAGTCAGTTATATCTTAAAGGGTTAGTTCACCGCAGGGCTGGACTGGGGCTAAAATTCGGCTCTGGAATACCCAGCGCATCCGGCCCATGAGTTCCCCGTGAATGTTTTTGCTGGGGTTGGGGCCTTAAATTGGAGTATATTTAAGACAAGGACAAATAATGATAGATATAATCGAATTTGCTACAAATTCAGATAAACTTAATATTGCTTTTTTTGTCACACAGAAATGCCCAAGGCAGTAAAACACTGATGATTTTGAGCTAGGATGCAGTAAAGTAAATTTACTTCTTTTAAATGCTGTCATCAATTACTCACTCTCGTGTCATTTTAAACCTGTATCTGTGAAACACAAAATAAGATGTTTTGAAGAATGTTGGCAACCAAGCCATTTTGGTTAGGCTACCATTTGAATATTGTTTAAACAAAAAAACTGACTCAAATTATTTTATTTTATTTTATGCTACACAGAAAAAAAAATCATTTAGGTTTGGAATGACATTAGGGTGACTAAATGATCACATTTTTGGGTTGAACAATCATATTTTTCAAGAGCTAACACATCATTTAAGTAAGACACTGATATCTATCTTTCATGAGGCTATTAAATTTCATTAAATCTATTAAAAAAAGTTAATAAAACTTTTAAAGAGGAAAAAAAAAGCTTTGTCCTTAATTTATGAGATCCAGACTTTAAAACTGTTTTATAGACTATAGTTTAACTGTAGGCCAGTTTCAAGTTTCAAGCTTTAAGTTGATCAATCAGTTTTAAATCAGTTAAATCAGTTAATTTTAATGATTAAATCAGTTTTAAGCTGATTTCTAAATTTTGAAAAAATCCTAAGAAATGTATACTCAGACTAAAACAAATACAGTTTGTGAATCCTTTGCACTAAAAGCATAATTATGGTCTCATTTGAAAGCAGACACCTGGCAGTTTACTGTAAAGTCAAAATGATAATATTTTTTATAATAAAAAAAAGCTATAATAAGCTTCAAAGTTTTGTAAAGTTATTAGAAATTTATTTGTATGATATATCTTTATGAAAATAAAATTGAAGTGGGCCTTGGAGAAATCTAGAAATGCACTACAGCTAAAGCCACAAGTCTGACCATGTTATATTTCAGATCTGAAGATGATCAGTCTAAAACTCTGCATTTTATTAAACGTTTTACAAGATCGTTTCATGTGATTTTATTTTGAGATATCGCTGAAATATCAACTGATGTTTATTGCCACATCTTCTCAGCTTTCAGTCGCTGTATTGCCTCTATTGTTTAGAGGTGCAAACTGCCCCATTCAGTTTGTCTCCCCGGCATTCACACTTCTGCGGACTGGTTATGGCTCCAATTATTATTCTTTTGTCTGCATTATAATTACTAACGATTCTCTATTCAAACTGTTCTATTCAAACCTCATTTCTAAATCAAACCTCTCACTTTACCCTCACTGAGACTCTATTGAATGCATTTCGTCCAAATAAGCATTTCAGTAGTTTTACATTTAGAAAATGTTCATAAAAATAAAGTATTTACTCAGTGGCAGGTGCATCTAGGGCAAGCTAGCATGTTAGCTTAGCACACCAGCAAAACAACAATTTATACGATTAAAATCATGTTTTATTCAAAACTTGCTTCATATCACTTTATATTTTATATGTAGAGTGTTTTATATAACAATATGTGATCTCATATAGCTTCGGGTCAAAAAATCTGACAGAAAATATACAATGTTAAAAGCTATGTGGAATAGCATTGCATTATAAATATCATCTATTATGAAACCACCCAACATGGCATAAAGAACACAGACCAACCATATATTGCCGCGATTGTTTGTTTATTGTCTTAAAACGTGTTTATCTGCATAAAATAGCGATCTGACGATCCCAGGGAGCTGTGTGGATATGTCCATATGTCAGATACTTCCTGAATGTCACATGGTGTGTCTGTTCTTCATGTGTTCCCCATGGGGTGAATTTTCAGTAGTACAGCTTTCCAGCGCCCTCCGGCTGCCAGAATGAATTGAAAACACAGCATATCACAGCCTACTGCTCTCATAATCATACATCCGCGGATTTTGGATAAAGATTGAATAAATAATACTTCTCTGTATAGAAATTTGACTCAAACGTGTGAGAATCTATCAATATTTCTCCACATCTGCACACTTTTGAAGTAAAAGCCCTGAGGGAAGTTGTTTTGTCGAGTGTCTTCATGACGACCAAGGAGGATTTTTTTATGAATGGGAGCAAATGACGCGCATATTACAATCAAAAGGTAGCGACGCCCAAGATCATATTCATAACTCCTGGAACATATTAACACATTACGGTCACTATAAGACTTTGAGAATAAAACAGAGGTAAAAAAAATTAAACTTTAGTCTTAGATCTTTTTAATGATGTATAGTTTGTCAAGGTAATTACTTACATCTGATAGTAATTTTGAGCTAATTTAAACAAAGAGACCTTCAGTGCGTCCTCGTCCTCGTGACGGTTATCAGGTTAAATGTAAGATCATGGTAGTCACAGGGTAAAAAACATAGACTGTAAAAACCTTGCTCCTCATTATATGGCTATATGGTTTCTAAAACATATATAATAAACTATTATATTTGTAAGTAAAAAAATGTAAACACCTGTAGAAAATATGAAAACAGCCTCTATAAAAGTGATTTATATTCTGCAATATTAATTTAAGTAATATAGCAACATTTTTAATAAATGTATCTACCAAAACACCATATTTCTTGCTGTTAGCTGCAATGTAAATTGTGGTTCTGCTAAAGTGAAACGTTTGTGTGTTGCCGTTTTCCAATTTACCTCATCATGAATTACATGCTCGCGGCTGTTTTCAGCTGAGTCAACACAGAACCTGTTATGTTTCCATATCATACGATTGTATAAAACAAAAGTCGGAGTCAAAGTGCCGTATAGAGCAGCATTTAAACGCAGCGTACGTTCGTCAGCGGCTGCGTTGTGCGGATATTTGCCTTTGCAGTTCCATGCGCTCAAATACTAATAAATAAATAGAAGAAAAGCGCGTAATATGGAGGGGAGGTCTCTCGCACTTCGGCTTGTCAATTCAGAAGACAAACCAATAGGCCGCTTTTGCTGCATGTTGTCAGTGGTACAATTTTTTTATTTTTTTTATTTTAAAAACACTACCGACTCCAAAGTGCGTTGGCCCACTGGGCAAATGTTCGGTATGCCAGATTACCAGTCCAGCCCTGGTTCACCCAAAAATGAAAATCTGATGTTTATCTGCTTACCCCCAGGGCCTCCAAGATGTAGGTTTGTTTGTTTCTTCAGTAGAACACAAATGAAGATTTGTAACTCCAACCGTTGGTCCATTGATTCATGTCAATGGGGTGTATTTCTATGAGAGTAAAAAACACAGACATATGAATCCATATTAAACACAGAAGCTTCTGATAAAACATTGATATCTTAAAACACAAATCGATCCGTTTCTGAGAGAAACCGATCAGTATTTGTTTTAGTTTTTTACCTCATATCAGGCGAATCTCATCTAGTATTCCCGACGCCATTACTTCCGCTGGAGAAGATCAAAACCTGGTGCGATCATAGATTTCTATTTAGAATCCTCATTATTAGTGCCTGCATGGATTGGCCAAATGATGTGAAGTGCACCTATAATCGCACCATCATTTTGACCTTCTCCGGCGGAAGTAAAGGCATTGGGAATTCTGGATGAGATTTGTCTGATATGAGGTAAAAAAAAATACCATAAATACTGTTCGGTTTCTCACAGAAACCGATTGTTTCGTTTCTTAAGACATCAATGTGTAGCCACAGGTTTAATATGGATTCTTATGTGTATTTTTATTTTTTATTTTATTTTTTTTACTCTCATAGTGGTGCTAAAACACCCCATTGCCATGCATTATATGACTGGCACAATGCAATGTTTGGAGTTAAAAATCTTTATTTGTGTTCTACTAAAGAAACAAACACACCTACATCTTGATTGCCCTGGGGGTAAGCAGAAAAACATCAAATTTTCATTTTTTGGGTGAACTATCCCTTTAAGTGAACATAAACAGTTGGGAGAAAATGTTTATTATATTGTATTTAACCTATTATTTGTAATGTGCTTCTTTTGTTCTTATTTTTATAACAAAGAGACAAGAATGAAAATATTTTTTTCATATTTTCATTCTCACCCTTCTCCTTTAAATTTGTCTAAATAGTCTATCATTCTTGTCTTTTTTCTTTTGTTAAAATGTAAGGCTATATTTTTTAAATAGGCAAAATAGTTTTGCTGTATTGCTCATTGATTTATATAAAACCAGTATGAAAATGAACTGTAAATCGTAATCTTCCTGGAAACAATTGTGATATATTTTTACTATATGACCCACCGCTAAACACTGCCCAGTTAAAGCTTCCTGACAAGCCCATCCTCCTCAGTATAGACACACATTCTCTTCCAGGTAGATTTTTACCTTCTCTAGTTGATTCAAACTAGATTAGTCAAAATCAGTATTCCAACAAATAAAATGTTAGCCTATTTTATAGTTATTTCATGATTTGTTCATCTGAACAACCTTTTGTCACACAACATTATTGTTTCCTAATGTCTTTTTCTATAGTGATGGATGACTATAGGATTTTGGCCTGTTTCAGTTCATATTTATACCCCAGTGAAACAGTAAGTCATAACTTGCACTTAAAGGTAGGGTAGGTAAGAATTGGTTAACTTTTTTTCCAAATTTGTTTAAACGTTCTCTATATATCAATACATAATTAAAATGTAAGTACTCTAAAAAAGAAAGTCTAAAATTTGAGTGTCTGTAGACCTCTCACGACTGTTTTAAAGACAGCTCATTATTTCCATTCGCTCCACCTTCTCCCTTCTGGGCTCTTTCCAAAGCCACGCCCCCCAAACGCATGAACACTACGCCGTTCATCAACTTATCAACTTGAGCTAAACATATTGAGCATTTATCTTCTCTACTAATTGCTAGGTGTATAATATTGTAACTTTATGCTAAGTAATGTTATGCTATATTATGCAGCTACATGTTCTAGTGATACATGCTTCATGAAAACATAAACCGAAAAAATGTGTAATCAAAATGAAAGATTACCTGTCCAGCAGAAATACAGCCAGCAATGAGTCATTTTTCAGCCCCTTTAGGTCCCTCAGTTCTCACCATCCACGCCCATATTTACTCGCGGTTGATTTCTTTGTTTATCCAAAGACTTCTTGCATTGCCTTTACATGTAGGCCTACTGTCTTCCTTTTTTTGCATTGTTTGCCTTCGCTGACTGCAAAACCCGGCACCGTGCATTTTGAATGCTTGCGCATGTGGGCAGCACCTGTAGTGAAAGCGGTGGTTGCCATGGTAGCGAGAGAGAGTGACAGTCGCCCAAGCCAATCATTTGTTTCGTCCTGAACGAAAATAATGAGCTGTGTTTATTGCAGATTAAACAGTCTAGAGTTACTAGATTTTTATACTCTCTTTTTCAGAGCACTTACATTTTAATTATGTATTGACATATAAAGAAAGTTTAAACAAATTTCGACAAAAGTGTTTTAGATCAGTCCTACCTACCCTATCTTTAAGTGTTCCTGATTACTAAGGTGAGCTTAAAAACATACCATATGGAATGTTTGTTATATTTATGTAGGGGTGCCAGTAATTTGGCACATGTTTTTGCCCAAAACATTTCATTTATTCCACATTTAGTGTATAAAAAAAGTTAGTTTTGCTCATATATTTAATAAAGGTGCCAATATTTGTGGAGCCCACTGTATCATGATGTCCTCAGCACAATATTTTTGTGCGCTCATTGTGTGCTTATAAATGCAATAAGGAGATCTACTACTCCAAGATCATTAATTTTCAAAACTTCCTCAGTTTGTGTATTCTAGGCATGTCATTGTAGGGATTCAAATGGAAAGAAACCGTTCAGAACACTGGGCGTAGACTTGTACTGGGTGTAGGCTGAGTTGCAGAATTCATTTATGTCCACTTATCTTTTGTTTGCATCTGGACATCTCAAATCCTACACAGCCACATGGCTATCTTAACCACTGAAGTCTTGATGGGAAAAGCCATTGAACTTGAAGCAGGAAGGATATTCTGTTATATATAAGTTTAGTGCTCTCAGAAATGTCCTCCTTGATTAATTGACAAAATATTACATTTACGTCTGAATTGTTTTCAAAAATGAAATGCTGATAATCTCACCCCTGCAATGCTATATTAATTATTTTGCCTGCTTTTTCCATTTCATTAACTAAATTATATAGAGCAATAATTGTAGAACAATTGGGAACCAGTTACACCACTGACAGATAAGGTGGATTTTCAGGAATAGAGGAACATATTACAAAAAAAATTATCAGGCTGTTGATCATGCAATATCATTTATTAATAATAAAAAAAGTTATACATTTGAGTAACAAAGTGTGTGAATCATTATAATACAATTATTTTTTTATATTCTAATTATTTCAACACTGTAATGATTTAAGTTCATTTTTAATAATTTTTTTACCATTTGAACTGTATGTCTCTCCTCTTGCATAATGTTATGCTCTAATTGATTTTATAGTTGGAATATTTAAAAGTTACACTTAAAGGAACATTCCACTATTTTTGAAAATAGGCTTATTTTCCAAGTCCCTTGGAGTTAAACAGTTAAGTTTTACCGTTTTTGAATCCATTTAGCCGATCTCTCTATCTGGCGGTAGCACTTTTAGCATAGCTTAGCATACATCATTGAATCGGATTAGACCATTAGCATCACGCTCATAAAAATGACCAAAGACTTTCAATATTTTCCTATTTAAAACTTGACTCTTCTATAGTTACACCATGTACTAAGACCAACGAAAAATGAAAAGTTTTTAGGCCGATATGACTAAGGAACTATTTTCTCATTCCTGCGTAATAATCACAGATTTACTGCCGTAAAAGTGCATTCTCTGCAAATACACAAACTTAGTACCAGTCATATTGGAAGTTACCGTATCTAAGGAGTGCTTTCAGACGCTGCGAAATATCATTGCGCCCATGATATGGCAGCAAAGCTCTGTGATTATTGCGCATGAATGAGAAAATAGTTCCTATCTATATCGTTCTAAAAATTGCAACTTTTAATTTTCCGTTGGTCTTAGGACACAAGGTAACTACAGAAGAGTCAAGTTTTAAATAGGCAAAATATTATCTTTGAAAAAATAAAGTCTTTGGTCATTTTTGAGCGTGATGCTAATGGTCTAATCCGATTCAATGATGTATGTTAAGCTATGCTAAAAGGTGCTACCACCATATACCAAGATCGGCTGAATGTATTTAAAACGGTTAAACTCAACTGTTTACCTCTAAGGGACTCTAAAAAAAAAAGTGGAGTGTTCCTTTAAAAAGTGGGTTTCTACTGGGATTGTGCACTATGGTGTTTTATAATTATTATTGAAAGCTTTTATTGAAAAGTGCTGAGAGAGTATGCATGTAAACAGGGCACAGAAAGTCGTTCCTTGCTTGAGAAATTATTTAGACTTAAGCTCAGTTATAGGCAGTAGGGGTGCGACTATGCTTAGCTCACAGGACAATATTGGGATATTGGCTTCACGAGAATGAGATGATATTTGTACACTATTTTAAAGAAATTTCAGTGCAAAATATGACTGGAAAAATCATTTATTTTTATTGTCTTTTCTTGACTGAAAGTCGTATGTACAATATAGTATAAACAAAGCGCTATTGGCTATTTAAAAAAAATGGGAGGGGCTGCTTCATATGTCTCGCCCTGTCTTCCTGTTTTATGGGAAATTACATCAACACATTGAATAATGCTGCACATCTCAAGGCACTTCAGTGGGCCTATAACATAATCAGCTTCTTTAGATTAGGTATTATTACCTTATAATGCATGTAGAGGGCACAAACAGCCTGATGATTGTTGTTACACTTAATTACACTTTACATTTGAATTAAATGTCCACTTAATCTTTGGCCAGTTTTTTACGATAGAAATGCTGTCACTAATTTATTGAACAATAACACGTGGACATCAAAACATGCAGTGGACATCAAAACATGCAAACTCAGAGCAAGAGTTACTTTAAACTTTTATTTTGAAATCGCGATGAACAACAATTAGCATATTTAGAAACATATTGATGCATTTTGCTGTGTTGGTGTAGGTTTTATGATGATTTACAAATCTGGTGAAATGGCACACGTTGCGTTCCCAGATGAATGTTATAACTCGCAGCATTTGCAGGAGTTTGTTAATCGATCTTCTAAGATGCACTCCACACATGTAAATGATAACAGTGCAACACTTAGGATATGAAACAAAAAACCGAGTCAGATTTTATATGCGTTACCAAATGCACGGTTATTCTACTCTTGGATTTAATGGTGGAATCGTGACAGCCCATATTGTAATAATTGTCACTTCAGTTTTACTTTTTGAGTATGAATTTTCATATGCACTAAAACACAGAACAATATAATATAATAACACGCATTGTAAAAGGGTTTGCCACAAACTCAACTCCATAATGCTGATGTTGCGAGACAGCTTTTCACTTTTGGCAGAGATCCAGTAGCATTATATCTTGTCACACCCCAGGCCTGTGTTCAATAATTGATAAATGGGATGGATCAAAGTATAACCCAGCTAACAGGGAATGTTCTCAGAACTTTAGCTAATGTTCTCAAAGTTATGAACAAATGTTCTTCCAGTAATGTTCACTATGGGGTTATCCCCCTCCTATCACAAATATTAAAAGCCTGATTACATCGCGCTGGTGAAATTAACCAGCCAATGACATGCAAGAGCACAAGCCAGGGGCTGAGCATGCCACTATATAACTCGTCGCTCAGGTTCATTAAAGGCGCCCTGAAATAATTGTTTTCGTTTTTTAGCTTTTAGTATGAATTTTAGCCTTAAGGTTAAAAATAAGCAGGTGTGTTCCAAAACAATGACACAATTTGCATTTAGGAGATTCCATCCATTGAAAGTGATGAATATCATGCTCTCACGCCAACTGACTCTGCATATTTATTAATGAAAGCTCACGGGACCGGCGCGGACAAACAGCCAGTCCAGAACGGCTGCTATCTCAGTACACAGACAGAACGAGGGGTGCAAGAGATGGGATCTCAAGGCATTAAAATCTAACAAAAGTGTTTTGCGAAGACCAACCTGCCACAAAACAAATATCCTGAATTGTCTGCGACCTGGCAAGAGGATGCACTAATGAAGCGTGCATGTTCTGCTTTGGCAGAGTTCATGCAGAAGCAGTGCTGGTCTGGATATAACTGACTGTCCTTTCTGCAGAGAAATAAGTCAGCCAATCGTCGAGCCACAAGACAACCTAGGTGACCACGCGTTAACACCGTTCGAGTGTGCGGGCCGGGCCGTTCAAGGTCTCCTGTGTCTTTCTGTGGAAGAGGTCTTCGCCCTCCTGATGATGTTCGTGACCTAGTTTCCTTTGATTCAACCACTGCGGATGACCATGACATTATGTCCACCGCAACCTTCTACTTGGGTGTCTGGTCATGTCAAGGGAGTAAGGGAGTCTGAGGCCTCCTGCAGTGAGTTCTCAGGAAAACCAGCTGCAGTGGATAAGGAGCTAGCTGTTGCAGATCATCACCGAGGCAGTTGCAGATCTTGGCCTTCACTGAGCATCCAGCGAAAAGTAGAATGGACATGTGGTTTCTGCACAATGCCATTTCAGAGAGACCTGTGATGTTTTTTCCTGAAGTGCACCTCTCTTTTCTACAGTCAACAGGGCAGACCGCTTGGGATATGCCAAATCGCGGCCCGTCGAAGTCCACACCAACGCTTCCTCGTTTTGAATGTTCAGTAATAATGCTTTCCCAAATAGATAGGGATGTTATGTTAGCTGTAAGCTGGGAAAGTCTTACCGATTAGTTTATACTGTGTTTTACCTGTTTAATACTTTATCATAGATTTCATAATGGTCATTTATCTTATCTACCCAACAGGATTTAAAGCAGCATGTCAAGGTCAGATTTCCCTCCGGGTTACGATGAATCCCGGCTGCTCTCAAACCCTCAGCCTGGGGGAGGTTACCCTGCCTCTGCCCCTCCATATGGTTTCAATGCATACGGGGGACAACCGCCTTACCCACAGCCCAATGATCCATACCGAGGACAGCCTGCGGGATACCCGCCACCAAGTCTACCAGTGATCCCTGTCATTCCTCCTGGTATGGGTAAGTTGTATGATTTATTGTAAATCTTCACTTTAATAGGCTTTTACTATCACAGTGTTAATGCTCCTGAAACGTGTAAGTAGAACAATATTTTTCTGGTCATCCAGGTCAGCTTACTATGTTGTAGCAAAATTGGTTCAAGTGGCTTAGGAAGTGGTTCATTACTTAAATTTTTACTTTTCAGGAAATGTAATTTTAGCAGATCATGTCCATTGAATTTAATTTTAACTGAAATTATCATTTTTCATAATGTAGTCCCTGTATTCTAGCTCTTACCAGATTAGTGATGTTGTTGTTGTTAGGCCAGTAATATAGTGTTGAATTATGGCTAAACGAGAAAATTAATATAATTTTCCCACAATAAATATTAAGATTATTTTAATCTTTGTTCAGATGATCATGGTTTTAAGCTTCAAGAAATGTAGTTTTCACTGAAAATATGATTTGTTACAGGTGACAATGAAGGATTTACCACTGCAGGAGGATTTGAGAGTACTAGTGTTCGTCACAGTTTTATACGGAAAGTAAGGAACCATTTTTCTATAATCAGCATCATCTTCAAAGTAAAAGAGTTTCATGAGAATTGTTTTTATTTTAGATTAAAGAGGTAATATTATGCTAATAATATATTATGTAAGATTAAAGAGGTAATATTATGCTAATAACATGTTATGTAATTAAGTTGATTTATTATTTGGGGTCTTCTAGAATAGGTTTTCATGCAAAAATTGTGTTTTATTAACAAAGTTCGGGAGAAGCATATATATATATATATATATAT